>NC_134836.1:69848982-70158706 GCF_004210375.1 Tachypleus tridentatus | reverse complement strand
GGTTAAGGGTCGCGAGTTTGAATCCCAGTCACACCAAACATGCTCGCCCTTTCAGCCGTGGGGGCGTTATATGGTTACTATCAATCCCAGTATTCGCTGGTAAAAGAATAGCCCAAGAGTTAGCGGTGGGTGGTGATGACTAGCTGCCTTCCCTCTAGTCTTACACTGTTAAATTAGGAACTGCTAGCGCAGATAACCCTCGAGTTGCTTTGCACGAAATTTAAAACAAACAAATACTTTCGTTTATAACTACGATAACGTTCTGTCAGCACGTGAGGAAATACAAGATATTTTCTGCAAATAGTTTGTGGCGTATACAAAAATATATCTATTGTAAATATTCCAATCTAAACATTGTTTCGTACAAAATGTGAGTAAAGCTGACGCATAAGAAAACTAGAATAATTATTCGATTTGATCCATTTATCATTTTCTGTTCAGTGTAACAGAAACTGCTGGATGATGAAGCCTTTAAGTATTTTTGTCATCAACGGCTTCTGGTCCCTGTTTTTCCCATGGCGTAAATAAGAGTAATTTTGTCATCAACGGCTTATGGTCCCTGTTTTTCCCAAGGTTTAAATAAAACTTAAAAAAATATTTTAAAAAATCAAGATTTCTCATGAGCAGGAACGCATTCCGACTGTTACAAGAAAGAAACATTGTGATTATAATCTGACCAGAAGCACCTTTACCGACCCCCGCTAGTACAGCGGTATGTCTTTGGATTTACAACTATAAAATCAGGGGTTCGATTCACCTCGGTGGGAGGTGCAGATAGCCCTCTGTGGCTTTGTTATAACACACACACTCAGCACCTTTCCTTGTTTTCTTTAAGATAATTTTAGACACGAGATATATCTATGTCAGTTACATTTCAGAATATTGATTAATGAAGAAAGAATGTGTTTCTCTGATAGATAAAACTTTATCGATTCAATTCATTCCTCTTTCTTCAGTTTTGAGAGTGTTGCTATCAAAACAGAGATCTTAGCTTAGCTATAGACCCCGTACATTGATTGGATGAAGCTCCGTTGTTTGGAACAGAAAGACTCTGTCTATTCGTTTCCTTTAATATAAGAGGATATTGGATATCAATAAGACGTTGATTATATATATAATTAGATAAGTAATTTTGATGAATTTCGCGTCAGGTAACTCGAGAACTATCAGCGGTATCAGTCCCTAAATTTGCACTTATAGAGTATATGGAAGGTAGCTAGTTAATATAACCCACTATCGAATATTGGACAAATTTTTTACTAACGAAATGTATATTGATCGTTACATTACAATGCCTTCATGGCTGGAAAGACGAGAGTCCGATAACGGGATTCGAAGCTGTGGCTCGCAAGCTGCGTTTCTATTGTCCTAACCATCAGGCCATACGAGACCTGGTTTTGTAGAAAAATACAGCTCACGTTTTGACTTTGGTGTTTTGCTGTCACCAAGAATAACTGGGTTTGTAATTACATTTACATTGTATTCAATGCCTTGACATTTGGTAAATATGACATTCTTTTTTCCAAATTAAATATTTTCAAGGTATAAACCAATTTTTTAAATTACTAATTTCTCAAAGCCCACCAGGTAACGCTCAATTCTTGTCATTTCGTCAGTCGTTTGAAATTCTATTCGCAGAAGCCTCGAAAAAAATAACAACGAGAAGAAAAAAAAACATGCACTTCACGACCGTACTTTTGTAACAGTAAGATAAAAAATGGCTGCTTACGTGCACTAGTTTTATACATATGTTCAACATTGGTAACACTAATCCAGTGTATTTAGCAAGATATTAGTGGTTCGTGCGCCTCAAACATTTCAAGCAGCACGTTTCTAATTATAATGTACAGAAGACCAAGTCTAGGACTCCAGAAAAAAACAAAACAAAAGACAAACCGCTGAAAAAAATATACTTGTGGTAAACACGAATATTTTCTTTCAAATTCAGAACAATTACTTTATGTGCCACAATTTATTCCTGGTTTGGTTTGTTGGGTTTGAATTTCGCGCAAAGCTTAATGAGGGCTATCTGAATTAGCCGTACCTAATTCAGCAATGTAAGACTAGAGGGAAGACAGATAGTCATCACCACCCACCGCCAACTCTTGGGCTACTCTTTTACCAACGAATAGTGGGATTGACCGTCACATTATAACGTCCCCACGGCTGAAAGGGCGAGCATGTTTGGTGCGGCCGGGATTCAAACCCGCGACCATCAGATTACGAGTCGAACGCCTTAACCCACCTGACCATGCAGGGCCATTTATTCCTATTTTGTTGATTTAAACAATTTTTAGAAACAAATAAAATTCGAGTTCACGATTATTCCTACGTGTTTTTTAATAATATTTCGACATCAACATGAAGCATTTCTGTTTTATTTTGAATGCTTAACCAACAGAGAAGAATTTTTTGTCAGAAAGCTTTCATTTCTCTTTGTTTGTTAGAAAAGTTCAAAATATATGTACCAAGCTGTGAGTAGTGCTAAAAATATCCACCAAGCTATGAGTAGTACAAGATTTATCTACCAGACTGTGATTATTATTACAACAAATATCTATCAGGTTATTGATAGTACGAAAAATATCCACTAGGCTATGAGTAATACAAAAATATCCATAAGGCTATTAATAGTGTGAAAAATATCCACCAAGCTATGAGTAGTACTATAAATATCCACCAAGCTGTGAGTAGTAGTAACTTTGTCCACCACATTGTGAACAGTACAAAACATATCCACAAGGCTATGAGTAGTACAAAATATACACACCAAGATATGGATAATGCGAAAAATATGCACCAAGCTATGAGTATTACAAAAAAATATCCACCAGGCTATGAGTAGTACTATAAATATCCACCAAGCTGTCAGTAGTAGTAACTTTGTCCACCACATTGTGAACAGTACAAAACATATCCACAAGGCTGTGAGTAGTACAAAATATACACACCAAGCTATGGATAATGCGAAAAATCTGCACCAAGCTATGAGTATTACAAAAAACTATCCACCGGGCTATGAATCGTGCGAAACATATCCACCAGGGTATAGGAATATGGAAGAAGTAGTACAGCATTGTAAAATTCAAAGTATTAGCATTCCTTTAAGGTTCATTGCGCCGAGAGAATGCCTGCTTTAACTAAAACGAGAATGTATTACACCCCAGAAAATGTGTTGAGCTATTTCTTCAACAACACTACTTTGGGAACTCTCTCTATAAACACACTCTAGCTCCAGGTATTGACACTCACGTGGAGAAAGTCAAGCTTGTTTACCTCAAAAGCAGTTAGAAACAAAAGTTAAAAAGTTTCAATTAGTTAATCGTAGCTACGTAACGCGGATACACTTCTCCAGAGAATAAAGTAAACAGTTATTATTATAACACTAGAAGCTTCCTAAAGGTAATAATGTTTTGTTTTATTACAGATTGCGTATGATGTTAGTTGTCTTTAGGATTTCGTTTTATTTCTGTTTACAGATAACAGTTAAAAAGGAAACATATAATCACCTTCGTTAACGTAAACACTCGGATTTTAAATCAAAAATATAATTATTTTAACCTTAATAACAGAACGTTTTTGGTATTTTCAAATGCAGAAATATTATAAAAAATGTTCTGTTGTTTGAGTTTCTAATACTATATTTCTAAATTAACATAATTACAAAAAAGAAAAGATCCCTGGTGACGATTTTCAGTGAACTTTGACGATTAAATGACAAATGTTGACAAAGCATCATAAACCAACTGGATTAAAATTAAATATGCATATTAGTAATCATTAAAAACTGTTAAAAAATCCCTTCGATATATACCAAAAACTTTTCATCTGGATTGTATTGTTACAATCAAAAATATATCGCAAACAAATGGTTTCCATCACGAATGTTAGGCCTTTTGATTTCAGTCTATTAACGTATTTATTCTCTATTTCGTTCCAACATTATTCGAAGATCTAAACTTAAATTTACGTCTTCGTTCTCATTTGTGACTAAAAATTAACATTTTGAAGGAAACAAATTACGTTGAAGACATTATCTGAAAACATTTTAAACCTTTATTAGTTCAGTTTTCTTGGCAGACGAAGAAATTGTGTCAGCTACGTTGAATTAATTTTCATTTATTCGTGGACTCAAGTTTTATGATACCTACATTTATTCCACTGACGTTAGAACTTATGAAAATATATTTCTCACGTTGAAATCTAGGTGTGGCTTCAGAAGTAAAGACATTCAAACCAAAAGAACGCCACCGCTTTTTTGGATACCGTAACACTATTTTATTTATTACGGAATCTATACGATGATTATTTATCGCTCTTGGCAACAAAGGAGGAGTCTTTTATCAGTATATAGACAGTTGATTATTCGAATATATTTCTTTAGGCTGGAATTTTTTAAGTTCTAATTACTTCCTAAACTTTAAGTAATGCATCATCAAGGATCTCATTCTAATGACTACAAAATGAAATAGTTCAAAAGGCATTAGCTAATTACTCCAATGTCCTGCATGTGAAGTAACATTTCTCCCACAAACATGATTAGGAGAAACTTTTGTTAATCCGACAAAATATAATAAATTAGTAAATTTGTGATATTTGGATTCGTAATAAAGATTAGTTAAATCTTAGAACAATAATATTAGAACATTAACTGCAATTTTAAGGAGATTAACTTTATTTTTATTCTGAATAACCCTTGATAAAGTCCTTTATATAATTATATTAATAAGAAGATAGTTTTCTAGAATTTCTGTTTGGATACTGGTCTAAATAGATGTGGACTTTACACGTTTACATTTCAGTTCTCTTAGCCAGGTGATTAGGGGGCGCTCGACTCGTAACTTTATTATTAATTTTGAATGTCGCGCAAAACTACTCGAGGATTATCTGCGCTTTGAATTCCAGTCACACTAAACATGTTCGTCCTTTCAGCCGCGGAGGAGTTATAACGTTACAATCAGTTTCACTGTTCGTTGGTAAAAAGAGTAGCTCAAGAGATGCCAGAGAGTGGTGATGACTAGCTGCTTTCCCCTCTAGTCTTACATTGCTAAATTAAAGACGGCTAGCGCAGATAGCTCTCGCGTAGCTGTGTGAGAAATTCAAAACAAACAAACAAACAGTTCTCTTAGCTCAAATATTAGGTTTGGTCCTGAAGTGTATCTCTAGATTGCAGATATGGAGGATCCGATTTCCATCCCTTCGCTACAATAAAATATATTCCACAATTTAAACTGTGGATGTGTTATAAGAGTGACACTCAATCCCTTAGCATGCATGGTAAGTGGTATGGTGTTACTGCCCTCCGTCTGGTTATTAGTTCAAAAGGAGACATAAATATAAATTACAGATACTTAGTTCAAGAATAAGAGTGCTTATGACTGCATTTCCTATTACTCCTAAACCCCTCCCAGTGGCACAGCGGTATGTCTGAGAACTTGGAACGCTAGAACCCGGATTTCGATACCCGTGGGGGGCTAGAGCAAAGATCGACCTTTGTGTGGTTTGTGCTTAATTTAAATCAACAAGTACTCTTAAAGCTATTATTGCTGTTATTATTATTATTAAAGCTGTTATTCAGACCCGTCTGTTTAGTGTTGTTTGATACGTGTTCGTTTGATTATATCTAATGTAGACCATGCGCCCACTAGAATTCCCTTTTCTCCAGTGACTCAGCATAAAGTCTACAGATCTATGATGATAGAACTCGATTTTCGATATTTTGTAAACACACAAACAATAAGCTTGAAGAATGGTACTCCTCAAAACTTAATATTAAATATTAAAACGAGGTAGTTATCGTATTGTTCAACCTTTTGTTTGTAAAACGAGGTAGTTATCGTATTGTTAAACCTCTTGTTTTTGAAACGAGGTAGTTATCGTATTGTTAAAGCTCTTGTTTGTGAAACGAGGTAGTTTCCGTATTGTTGAACCTTATGTTTGTGAAATGAGGCAGTCACCGCATTGTTGAGCCTTATGTTTGTGAAACGAGGAAGTTATCGTATCGTTGAATCTCTTGTTTGTGAAACATAACAATGATCGTTACGTTATGGTTGAAACTTATTTAAAATTTGGAGCTTTCAGAATAGTACTGATTAAATTATTCCAATTATTACATATATCAAAACATACTTATCTTGGGAATTCAGTTCTTGTATCGACTTTCATTCTTGTGCAATATGGTCGCATGTTTACTGTGAATAATGAACCCGATAAGTGCCGGCAGCAGAATAATGTGTTCCTTTAATAAGATGCTTTCGATAAATCGTACATCTGTCATTCGAGATTAGAGAACTTGGCAAACCCTAACAGCAGAGTGTTGTGTTCAAACATTAAGAAGTTATCGTTAATTTGTACTTTTGTCTGAGAATAACGAACCCAATAAATACTGACAGCAGACTATAAATATATATATATATAACGTTCGTAAATTAAAGGTATAAAATTTTACCTTTATTACTAGAGACTACTAGAGCCAACAGAGCATAATGTTTGTTTAATAAGAGAAGTTTTAATGAAAACAGTAATGTTAACAGCACAATACACAATATAAAGTGTTACCACAATTATTTAGTTTGAGCACGTTCTAATTTCTTAACTCTGTTCTGCAAGCTATAGGCAAAAACGTGTGTATCTAGTTTGCGATGTAAGCAGCTCCATAACGTCATATTATAGCGTCAATTTCCATAAATTTATATATATTTAGCAATGACACTGTTTATTTGATACATATAGGCTTAACGAATAATTTAGTATAGCACAACTGTGTGTATTAATCCTGATGAAATCGTAAAGGCGAAACGTTGGTGAAGCAAATAAAAACAATAAATAATTTATATATATTTATATAGAGCAAGTAGTTCGTTTCTTCTTGGCCAGGTGGTTAAGGCACTCGATTCGCAATCCGAAGATCCCGGGTTCAAATCCTCGTTACACTAAACATGTTCTCTTTTTCAGCCGTGGGGGCGTTATAATGTGACGATCAATCCCACTATTCGTTGGTAAAAGAGTAGCCCAAGAGTTGGCGGTTGGTGGTGATAACTAGCTGCCTTCCATCTAGTCTTACACTGCTAAATTAGGGACGGCTAGCACAGATAGCCCTCGAGTAGCTTTGTGCGAAATTCAAAAACAAACTCGTTTCTTTCAAGCTTTTTATTGGCTGACTCACTCATATACAAACATCAAAATGAAATAAAAGTTATACCTTTACCATGAAGAACTATAATTTTAAAATTTATTTTGAAATAAATGGAGTTATTTGTTTATTACATTTCTCTTTTATCTGTTTGAGAATTATCTCTACTAGTCGTCCATAATAGTGAAGAGATGGTTTAGAGGGAAGACAACTAATCAAAATCATTCACCGTCAGTTTTTGGACTACTCTCTACCAACTAATAGTGGGATTGACCATCACAATATAGCACCCCATTGAGCACGATAAGTCCGTAGACTTACCGTTGTCTCACCGGGTACCTTTTATATTGTTAAACAAAGTTAAGCATGAAACTGGAAATTTCAACCTCAAAGGCACCTTATGTGACAATGGGTTAAATTTTTGGGTTAGAAGCCCCTAGATCTCATATATAACTGTCCCTAATTTTGAACCAGAAACGGAAGTGTGCCAGTCAGTAGCACACTCTGCCACAAATACCACAGTCGAAACTGCAATGTGTATTCAGCAGTATCAGTTCGAGCCTTGGACCCCACACAATCCGCAGCCAACCCAAATAAGTATAATACAAAAACGTACATTTGTTAAATGTATTATAAATCTGATACGCTCCCCCTTCAGTGGTACAGCGGTATAAATGTATCTTAAGTGATTTATAGGGGTATTAAAAACGTGTATTAAAATAAAGTGGAGAACAGCGTTTCGACTTTCTTAGATGACGTAAGAAGGTGTAAACGTTATTCTCTACTTTATTTTAATAAAAGTTTTAATACCCATACGAGCCGTCTAGAGATACATTTTTATATCAACGGGGTTTCTCTTCAGCACGGGAAGGCAGTATGTTTGTGTACTTACAACGCCAGAATCCGAGTTTAGATACCTGTGGTGGGCAGAGCACAGATGACCTATTGTGTATCTTTGTCGTTAATTCTAAACAACGACAACAGTGTATTATACACAAATATACGTTAAATGAGAATAAAAAATCGAAAACCCGAAAATAACTACTTTTTGGTTGATAGTTGAAATAAATACCACGTGCAGGTGCGCAGTGAGCGAATTATAATACGATTTTTATATGCGACTGCTCTTTGTGACGAATCTAAGTAGCACGTGCTAGTCTATCCAATGGAATTTTGTGTGAAAAATCCTAATTGTATGTCTTTCTCCCTCCCGCCTCTCCAAATGTCTTATAAGACTTATAATGCTAAAAATCCAGGTTTCGATACTAGCGGTAGAAACTTCATCGATAACCCATTACGTAGCTTTGTGCTTAATAACAAAACAAACTTAACTATATATTAATAACTCTAATATGGTTATATAAATTTTAAAAAGATCTCTTTTTTACTTAATTTTCATTTTTTGAGACAGCTGACAGTTTCGAGAAAGAAATGTTTCGTAATTTTATTTATTTTTTATTTTTGTTTGGTTTGTTTTGAATTTCGCGCAAAGCTACATGAGGAAAACTTGCGCTATCCGTCCCTAATTAAGCAGTGTCAGACTAGAGAAAAGACAGCTAGTCATCCCATAGCCGACTTTTGGACTGCTCTTTTACCAACGAATAGTGGGATTAACCGTAACATTTTATGATGCCCTCACGGCTGAAAAGGAGAGCATGTTTGGTGTGATGGAAATTCGAACCCGCTATCCTCGAATTACGAGTCGAGTGCCTTAACCACCTGGCCACGCTGGGCCATTTATTTTTCAATAATATCCGAAAAAAAAATTCTCCAACTTACCGACTAAAATTTTTTATTTTTTTAAAATTTCGCACAAAGCTACAGTAGAGCTATCTGCGTTAGCCACCCCTTATTTACCAGTGCAAGGCTAGAGGGAAGGCAGTTATTCATCTCCACCCACCGCCAACTCTTTGGCTACTCTTTTACCAACGAATTGTGGGACTGACCATCGCATTATAACGCCCCCACGGCTGAAAGAGCGAGTATGTTTCGTATGACGGGTATTCAAACCTGCGATCCTCAGATGACGAGTCGAATGCCGGACCAACAATATTAAAGACAGATTCAATAAGAATTAAACCTAATAGCAAACCACAGTTCAAGTTCTATTTTCCTTCAAAAAGTCATTGAGTCCTTTTAATGACTCCATAGCATCAGACCTCGGTGGGTTTTAATCAACCGAATCCAACTGCAGTCTTTCTTTGGTTTATTATCTCATTCTCTAATAAAATCCTCGTGTGCTGTTGTTGTTTTTCAAAAACGAATTTGCTTCATTATCCATACTGTCGAACCTTGTTTTATCTCAGAAATAGAGTATAAAGAAAACGGTAAAATGACATTACCTCACTACAAATGGTAAAACCGAAGTTCTCCAAGGCTTAGTTAAGATATTTAAGTGTTATTATAACCTTAAACCATATGTATAAACGAATTTTTGCTTTTCGAACCTTCTACGAAATTCATCGAAAACGATTATGATTCGTGAATTATTGTTTCTTTCTTCAGCACAAAGTTACAAAATGGACAGCCTCTTAGTGTTATAAAGCCTTCAGACTTCCTGTTCAGCTCCAGTGGAGAGGGGCGGGGGAAGCATACTTTGTGAAATATGAATAATGATTCTTAATCTAATAAGATAAAACCCTCAACTAGTACTTCGAGGCAACTATTTATGTTACAAACGTTTTTAAATAAGGAATTTCATCTCCCTGACAAACAATTGTGGTTAACAGTTAACCAACATTAGTTTTATAGATATTCAAAAAGTTTATAGAATTTAAGCTAGGTGTTTTTCCTTGGCTCTAGTGTCGTAACAGTCCCGTTTGGGTTAAAAATACCAATAAATTAGATCTGTTTGTTTGTTTTTAAATTTTGCGGAAAGCTACTCGATGGATACATTCTTTAGCCGTCCCTAATTTTGAAATGACAAATAGGAGGGAGGACAGTTATTCAACACCATCCGCCGCCAGTTCTTATGTCACTCTTTCATAAACAAATAATAGGATTGCCCGTAACATTATATACCCTCGACGACTGGAAGCGTGAACATGGTCGGTGACAGGATTCGAACCCGCGACCATCATTCTGGGAGTCACAACTTATGAACTGTGTATGTTGTTTTAAGACACAAAATCAGATAAATTCGTTCTATAATGTCTTATAACGCACAGTAAGGTTTTAGTTGAAGAACGCACCACTTGTGTCCCGGTGGGTCAGCGGAAAGTTTCAAGCTTACAAAGTTAAAATATGGAGTTCGATTTCTCAGTTATGGAGTCTCTTTAACTGTTACAGTCATTCTCGCATAACGATTGAAAGTAACCACCCACGAGGTGGGCACATCTGATTGGTCGTTTTCCCTGAAGTGAAAAGGAGGTACTTATCTGAATTATACGTCACATGAGGTGACACTCCTGTTGAAAATACCAACAACACATATGTAACCAATATTAATGAATAAAAATATATATATTTATATACATCACTTTATACACATACACACATAACTGTATAATTTTCACCAGAAAATGCATTTGGTTTCTTTTTTCTTTAATTTACACTTTCAGCTTTACCTAACTATCTTCCTTTCATCCTTTTCAGTGCACAATCTCTCTCCATCTCAAGAACCGGGCGGAAACTAATTCTGGTACACCAGACTACCAATCCAAGGGTCCATGGTGCGCATCTCGTTGTCGTAAAATAGCACTCCGCCGTTAGTGCCTTATAAACGTAACTGTAAAAATCCACTATTCGATTGGAGTTGAGCGAGAAACAGTGGTGGGTGTTATTCAGTATTTGCTTCTAGTCCATCACTTCAGATTTAAAGATTCTATCGCATCTAGCTCTTGTGTAGCTTCGAGTAAATATCTGAAATAAACAATCAAACAAACTGACCAGTTTCACAATGGATAAACAGATACACATAAACAAACAAGGAATTGCTGGAATCAAGTTTGTAACTCGCTTTTCTGTGTGTGAACGATTCGTATTCTATTTGCTAATATTATAAAGATGGCATGGATGTTTCGTACTAATTAAGGAAAAATCGGACAGTAGATTGTCCAAAAAATCATGCTATCAGTGCTTACCAAAGCTTTATTTAACGTTATCAGTGCTGACCAAAGATTTATTTACTGTTATCAGTGCTTGCCAAAGCTTTACTGTTACCTGTGCTTGCCAAAAGTTTATTTACTAGATGTTATGTATAGTGCATGCCAATATTTTTCTGCATGTTTCTCGAATAAAGTTTTGGCATTAAACTGCTCTCCCCTCCTAGTGGCACAACTGCATGTCTGTAGACTGATGCTACTACAAACCGGGTTTTGATACCACTAGTGGACAGAGCACAGAAAGCCCTGTGTGTAGCTTTGTGCTTAATAACAAAAAACAACAGTCAAACTGGTAGGTGGCGTTAGTAAAAGAGTTCATTCAGTCGGCTAGGGGAAAATACTGCAGAAATTACGAAATAAAAAATTACTATTCAAGAAAAGGAAAAGATACAGGCAAGACTGTCGTGGAATCGAACCTCCAATTTCAGCGTTAGATTTATTGCTGAGTGAATTCGTGACGTTGTATAGAGATTAGAAGGACTGCGTAACAAACATGTATTACTGTTTGTCTTTATAAGCAATTTTTTCTTCTGGACACATGTTCGTTTATATATCAAAACTTTCTGTATAAATAGAAATACCTGTTTATATGTTTACAAATAATTCCAGAAAACAAACAATTATTTTACTGATTTGATATTGTAGGTGCGTAGACATGCCAACAGCTCCGCCTAACGTGAATGTTACGAGTCATGCTACAAATTTATTAGTTCAAATTCTTGTCAATCAAATACACTCGTCATATCAGCCAGGTGGCATTGTAATGTAACAGTCAATCCCAGTATTCATTGGTAACAAAATATCCTAAGATTTGGCGATGAGAGATGCTAACTAGCTGCCTTCTAGTCTATTACTGTTAAAATAGTAACGGCTAACGCAGATAGCTCTCACGTAGCATTGCACGCAATTCAAAACAAATATTCTCTTGTCAAGATTAAACATTTTGTTTTCCATATCGTTCTCTAAACATATCAGTTCCGCTTCATCTAACATTCTTTTGTTACTTTTGTTTTTCAAACCATTGTTAAGATGAAACTCAAAATGCGTTATAAATATCTTGTTAGTCCTGGGAAAAGTACACGAAATTACTATAAATTTCGTGCAAGTCCAGACATGTTTTTTAACGTATGTTAAAATTGCATTTTTAATCAGCAGAAATCAGCACGAGAGAATAATAATAGTAGAAAATAACACAATATAAACTGTTTCTCAGGAGAATAGAAACATTCAGCAACTATTGAGCACAGAAACATACTAATTGATATTATGTTGTGTTCTAACTTACTACCAGCAGAGGGCGCTACAGCGGCTCATCCTTATGATTAGATTGATCCTATTCTTCGATAGATTGTTCAGGTAGAGTATTCATGATGAAACTTGGTAGAAACTTCAGGTCCTCAAGACAAAAGGCGGAAGACGTCGTCCTCTACACTTGTGTCTCCACAACGGGCTGTTGCCGTCCATTCTACAAAGTTTTATCACAGGTTGATGCTGTTTATAAATAATGAAATGTAGTAACGTTGCATAATAGGTTTAAGGGTAGATACGTGATGTACTGATGCTGTTTCAATATTTCCTGTATATTTACTTTGTTTATCTAACCGAAAACACAAACAGTTCTCTTTATTTTTTAAAGGAATGCGAACATCTCAGTTTCTAAACCTTTCCTTCAGTGTCTGATGATGTTATCGATAACGTCACCGTTTCAACTAGCTTTAATTCTTGATCGATATTGTCTCGTGACAACGTTATTACTTTCGTATCTTCTCTCTGCTGTTTGAGTAATTCATCATAGAAGTTTTACCAGTAATACAGGTAACAACATTCAATCAGATAGTTGGTGACAATACCACTGGTCACACTTTTAACAGCGATGGGTTATTTTGTCTGAAGAAATGTGTGTGTGTCTGTGAGTGAGTCAAGGAAGGATAACATGTTTAAAGGATGTAAAACAGAATGAACTCAGTTGTGAGTACGTGGCCATAAATTTACAATAACTTTGTTACTTATGGCTATGTAATGTTTTTCCTCTGGCAAAGATATATTTTCCTGCTATAAGCTCCAAAGTCGCGAGAAACAGTCTTTCAAGAACATCACATTATTTTATTCTGTCTTCTAGAATCTTCAATAAAGGAAGTGTAAGATACGTGAAACTTTTTTTCAGAGGAAACTTCGTTATATTACAGTGTGTTACAAGTCCCATTGCGTTATTGGACATATAGTGTAGAGGATTATGTGCACTTATTATACAGTTCCCCGCTGGGACAGCGGTAAGTCTTCGGTTTGGTTTGGTTTGGTTTGTTTTGTATTTCGCGCAAAGCTACTCGAGGGCTATCTGCGCTAGCCGTCCCTAATTTAGCAGTGCAAGACTAGAGGGAAGGCAGCTAGTCATCACTACCCACCGCTAACTCTTGGGCTACTCTTTTACCAACGAATAGTGGGATTGATCGTAATATTATAACGCCTCCATGGCTGAAATGGCGAGCGTGTTTGGTGTGAGGGGGATTCGAACCCGCGATTACGAGTCGAGTGCCTTAACTCACCTGGACATGCCGGGCCTCATTTAGTTTAAGAATATGTGTGTTTCTTTTAGCAAAGCCACATCGAGCTATCTGCTAAGTCCAACGAGAGGAATCGAACCTCTGATTTTAACGTTGTAAATCCGCAAACTTACCGTTGTACCAGCGGGGAACGTAGTTTAAGAATTCCAAACTAATTTTAATAGTTATACATTTTAAGTACATGCAATTATTTCGGTATTATAAACAATATCAAAAAGTATTATTGGAAATTATGTTTTTGTTTTCTATTTGTCTGCTTCAAAAAATCAAAAACACGTTTAAACAAATGTGTTTCAAACTCAGGAAGCGTAGATCATTTCAGATGAACTTTCCTATCTGTGCGATACCTAGTGAAGAAATGGATAGTAAATAAAAGAGGTTTGTTTGTTTTTTAATTTCGTGCAAGGCTGCAGCGAGGATATCTGAGCTAGCTGTTCCTGATTTAACAGTATAAGACTAGACGGAAGGCAGATAGTCATCACCACCCACCGCCAACTCTTGGGCTATTCTCTTACTAACGAAAAGTAGGATTGACCGTCTCATAATTTTAACGCCCCCACGACTGAAAGGGGGGAGCATGTTTGTTGTGACGGAATTTGAACTTGTGATCGTCAGATTACGAGTCGAACGCCCCCAACCAAAAGTTGGCTATTGGTGGTAATGACTAGCTGCCTTTCTTCTAGTCTTATACTGCTAAATTAGGGACGGCTAGCGTAGATAGCCTTCGTGTGGCTTTGCATGAAATGCAAAATCAAAAAAAAACAATGCTCCTTCCAAACGCTTGCGGCGCCAACGGAATTTTTAGAGTAATCCATCCGAAACACTGACAGTTCTCTCAGATCCAAGTTCAGTTTTAGAAGTTCTTTCTGGAAAGAGTTTGTCGTTACTTCTTAGATATTTCCTGTTTTGTTGTAGTCTGTACGACCTTTCTTTTCCACAGAAGAGCCCAAAACGTTATATAAATTATAAAAATAAGAGAAGGAGGGAATAGAAAGTCTCATAGAAACTATTTCAACAAGTGTGAGATATAACGGTTAGCGTGTGAGGCTGCGAATTAAAGTTTAGAGTCACGATGCCACTGTAAACGCTACGCACAATTAGCTATAGGTGTGTTATAAGAGTAAGAGTCAATCCCATTATTCGGTTCAAGTCCCTTGTGGCGACGGGACACAGCTGGGATTTCTGAGCTAGCCGTTTATCCCGATTGGAAGTGTTTGGTGTTTCATTTAATTTTAAACGGTTAATATCCTCTAGTAGCATGTGTGCGGACTTACAACGCTAGAAACCGAGCTGTGATACCTGTGGTGGACAGAGCACAGATGACCCTGTGTGTAGCTTTGAGCTTAATTACGAATGAACAAACAAAGTAAACAGTTAAACTTGTTTCTTGTTTTTTAGTGCTAAACGGCAGGTATTTGTCTTTATTCCAGTTGCTGTTGTTAATAAACATATAGAGTTTAATTAATATAGTGTATATCCGTTTAAAATATTGTACATCCGTTTAGAACGTTCTTTTGCTTACTTGATAGATGCTAAAACCAATGTTTGTGGTTTCTTCCGTATTACGAATACTTTAGTTCGCGAAGTGGAACTTATGTACTGATATAAAATGTTTTCCATTATGTGTAACCTGTCCAAATAGTACAAACCACCTATATCATTAAAAACGTATTTTAATTATTGTAATCACCATGGCAAATAAAAGAATTACAACAGCCTATTATATTTTACAACGAGGATATTGAAGTAGGCGTATCAGACAAGGAAGGTGTTGTGGACGCTTAGCTGTCAATCTTTGTGTTGCTTTGATGACTTCATTAATTAACGCATTAAATTAATTATAATTTGTATATGTTTACATCAAAGACCCTTGCTTTATTAAATCAGCCACTACGGAAATGTAATAATACAACATAGATAGATAAAAAGCAACATTTTTATATCAAGAGCTACCGAGATGCACAGCGGTATATCTGCGGACTCACCCGGCTAGAAATCGGGATTCGATACACGTGGTGGACAGAGCACAGGTAACTTATTGTGTAACTTTGTTTTTAATTACAAACAAACAAATTATATCAAGAAACTACCCCACCAAGTTTCAATCCTCACCGTTTTGGCAGTGGGGGCGTTATAATGTGAATGTAAATACCACTATCCATTCATGTAAAAAAAAAAGCCCAAAAGTTGGCGGTGCGTGGTGGTGACTAGCTGCTTTTACTCTAATCTGTCATTTTAAAATTAGATACGTTTAAATCACATATTCCCACGGTGGGTCAAAGTAACGTTTAGGGACTCAAAACGCAAAATCCGGCGCTCGATTTCCCGTAGCAGACACATCAGATGTTCCAATGTGGCTCTGCTTTAAAACAAACAAGTAGCGCAGATAGCCCTCCGTACAAAACTACTTCAACATTCAGATAGCCCTCCGTACAGAACTACTTCAACATTCAGATAGCGCTCCGTACAAAACTACTTCAACATTCAGATAGCCCTCCGTACAGAACTACTTCAACATTCAGATAGCCCTCCGTACAGAACTACTTCAACATTCAGATAGCCCTCCGTACAAAACTACTTCAACATTATTTTAAAAACTATAAGACTCACCTTAATTCCCATTATTCGAACCGAGATTACCATGACAACCAGACTACTAAATACGTTTTTATCTGAAGAATTTCAGTTAACTTGGTTTCGTAGCTAAGCGCTTTTTAGTAACTGAATTGAACCTAGTTTGGCCACTACTTTTTGTCCCGAAAGCGGTAAGTCTTCGGATTTGAAACACCAAAATAAGGGGTTCGATTCCCTTTGATGGACACAGCAGATAGCCCAATGTGGCTTTGCTACAAGAAAAAACACACAAACATGCATTTAGTTGGGTTCTAAATACAGAGTTTAAATAAGCACATCTAATTGTTTTTTCTTATTTCTAAAATTTTCGCAAGAAGCTATGCGAGAAATATTTGCTTACAGCCACGCTTAATTTTGAAGTGAACAATTAACACGGAAAAATAAAGAAAGATATGGCAACAAATAAGAAAACGTACAAACACCCTATTGGCTACTTTTGTCTCATCGACCAATACGATTTGATAGTCATTCTTATAAAGTAACTATGCCCAGGTGGCTTAAGGCATTCGACTCGTAATCTGAGGATCATAGCAAATTAATCCATATCTTCTTTTAATATGGTTTTTGTTTTTGAATTTCGCGCAAAACTACTTAAGGGCTATTTGCATTAGCCGTCTCTAATTTAGTATTGTAAAACTAGAGGGAAGGCAGCTAGTCATCACCACCCACAGCCAGCTTTTGGGCTACTCTTTTACCAACGAATAGTGGGATTGACCAACACATTATAACGCCCCCACGGCTGAAAAGGCGAGCATGTTTGGTGTGACGGGGATTCGAATTCGCGACCCTTAGATTACGAGTGGAACGTCTTAAGCCACGTGGCCATGCCGGGCCTCCTTCTTTTAATCATTTTTACTGGCAATATTTTTGTGAGTCAACAGTACCATCCGTGAAACACACGTATACCCGATTCGTATAACCCTCAAACTGACATTCTTATACGCAGGATTAGAGTAAATTAACCTGTGAGACCTCGGGCATGGTCAAATGCACCGATCGAAAGTGTTTCACTTCCTGAGCCCCAAAGTCTAATTCGGTCTTAACTCGATCAAGAGATGACGCAGTTATTGGCTGAAGGTTTGTACTTAGAAAAAAAAACAACGAAAAAACATGAGAAACTCAGAGTCATCATACGAACCGTTATGTCACGGCTAAAAACTAGGAAGTGTTCGGTGTTGCTTTGTTTTATTTTGAAATATATGTATTTAGGTTATCTCTTTCTAGACTGCTATTATATCATTCCTCTGTACACAGAACAACAGGTGTAGTACAATAAGGAATACAAATGAACAAGTACAAACAAATATTTCGTTTTTTCTTTTTGTTCTACGATAGATACATAACCTAGACCGTAGGGCATTCTGTGGGGAAGTGAAACGCTCAGCTATGGCTATGGGAGTGTATTAGCTACAGTCATGTGAAAAAATTAGGACACCCTATGAAAGTCTGTGTATATATGTAACAATAAACGGATATCTAATCTCAATTGTAGCATTACTGAGAGATTAAAGTAATATAACTAAACAATTAAAACTGAAGAAAAGACTTTTCAAGATCTTCTGTAAAATGTAATTTGACAAAAATGCATATTCTAACTGAGGAAAAAGTTAGAACACACCCACATAAAATGGCTCAACTCACACACAGGTGTATCACACCAGGTACACATGATTAGAAGATCGTTACTCAGCATTTTGAATGAAGCTTGCCCTATTTAAACCTCAGACATTTAGTTTGGTGTGCTCCTGACTGTTGAAGTGAGAGTGAGCACCATGGTAAGAGCAAAAGAGCTGTCTGAGGCCTTCAGAAAGAAAATTGAAGCAGCTTATGAGTCTGGTAAGGGATTTAAAAAGATCCCAAAAGATTTTGAAATCAGCCATTCCACTGTCCGGAAAATAGTCAACAAGTGGAGGGCTTTAAAAACAACTGCCAACATGCCCAGGTCTGGTCGTCCAAGCAAGTTCACCCCGAGAGCAGACCGCAAGATGCTAAAAGTGGTCTTCAAAAACCCTAAAATGTCATCACGGGACCTACAGCAGGCTCTGGCTACTGTTGATGTGAAAGTTCATGCCTCTACAATCAGAAAGAGACTGCACAAGTTTTACTTGCATGGGAGGTGTGCAAGGAGGAAACCTTTGCTCTCTAAGAGAAACATCAAGGCCAGACTGAAGTTTGCCAGAGAGAATATAGACAAAGACCATGACTTCTGGAATAATGTTCTCTGGACAGATGAGTCCAAAATTGAATTATTTGGACACCAGAACAAAGGACATGTTTGGCGTAAACCAAATACAGCATTCCAGGAAAAGAACCCCATACAACTATGAAGCATGGAGGTGGAAGTGTCATGGTTTGGGGCTGCTTTGCTGCAACAGGACCTGGACAGCTCACAATTATAGAATCCACCATGAATTCTACTGTGTATCAGAGGGTGCTTGAGGATCATGTGAAACAATCTGTAAGAAAATTAAAGCTGAAGCGGAACTGGACCCTGCAACACGACAATGACCCAAAACATACCAGTAACTCCACCAAGGAATGACTGAAAACTAAGAAATGGAGAGTCCTGGAATGGCCGAATCAAAGCTCAGATCTTAATCCCATTGAGATGCTGTGGGTGACTTGAAACGGGCTGTACATGCAAGAAACCCCTCAAACATCTCACAGCTGAAAGAATTTTGCATTGAGGAGTGGGGCAAACGTTTTTCAGACCGATGTCAGAGACTAGTAGATGGCTACAAGAAACGTCTCACTGCAGTTATTTCAGCCAAAGGGGGTAACACTAGCTATTAGGGGGTAGGGTGTCTTAACTTTTTTCTCAGTTCGAATATGCATTTTTGTAGCATGACATTTACAGAAGATCTTGAAAATTTTTTATTCAGTTTTAATTGTTTAGTTATATTCCTATAATCTCTCAGTATTGTTAAAATTGAGATTAAATGTCTATACATTCAAAAATGTTACAAAAATACACAGGATTTCATAGGGTGTCCTAATTTTTTTCACATGACTGTATGTTTAAAAGTACGTATTTTAAAATAAATACGTTTCAAACAGTGATAGTAGTACTATTAAGTAATACCATACTAACAATTCTTAGTGCAATTAACACGAAGAAATGCACAAATATGTTATAAGTGGTGTAGGATATTTATGTATTCTCAGAACGACTGGTATGGGTATTGAAACTTCAATTGAAATAAATACAGTACAACGTTTCGATCATCTTAGGTCATATTCAGGTCAACACAGAGAGTTTGAAACGTTGCTCTGTACTGTTTCAATTAAAGTTTTAATACCCATACTAGAAGTCTTGAAAATACATTATTACTTCAAGTGGGTTTCTTGTCATCATGAAATGGATTTTTTAGAAGGGAAGTGGCATAAATTGAAACTTACGACCTCTGTCGATAGTTTCAGTTTAGCCATTTCAGATTATCTTGTTTGTCCAGTTTCAGATTCGTCCAACATTTATTTTATATGGAGTGCTTTTACTGTGAAGAATGGGTCGTAAGTTCGTACACGAACATTAGTAAGTGTTTCCGAATTTTTACAAGACACAATAATAGCTAGCAGATGCAGTAAACGATAGAACAATATTGTGTGGTTTCCAAGATTTTAGGCCTATGCTCAGATCCTTTATACGTCTACCCTTCCCCAGTAACACAGCTGTTTGTCTTCGGACTTTACAACGCTAAAATCCGAGTCTCGATACCCGTGGTTGGCAGAGCACAGATAACCCATTATGTAGCTTTGTGCTCAATTAAAAACAACAACAAACGTTATGTGTTTCACTTCCATTCACCAATTCTTCAGCATGTTATTCCTTTAAAATTCGTTTCTAGGCCAATTTCTTTCTTTTCCAAGACAGTCATTTCTCTCCATCGATGTAACGGTCTTCCTTAAGAGACATTTCTCTCCATCGATATAATGATCTTTCTTAAGAGACATTTCTCTTCATCGATGTAACGGTCTTCCTTAAGAGACATTTCTCTCCATCGATATAATGATCTTCCTTAAGAAACATTTCTCTCCATCGATGTAATGGTCTTCCTTAAGAAACATTTCTCTCCATCAGTGTAACGATCTTTCTTAAGATCTTTCGATTAGATATAGTTACCATTAGTCGTGTTTTCCTGTGTATTATGCTTCCGCCACACGCCCGATTTCACTCAATCAGCGAAATGATTTTGACCCTCTTTGTCCATCCTTCTTGGTGTCGATTCATTACTATTGATCTTTGTCGATTCATTCCAAGACATATTCTTATGTCAAGTCTTTATATTACTCCAGCGGGTCCTCATTCACTACTTGTCACTTCCACAAAACTTGCCCAATTACGGCTGATTATATAACATTTAATTTGACTAAAAGGTTAGTTTGCTGGTTCGCCAAGAGTTGTGAATGATAACACAATTAATTTAGATAAAAGAACAGATAAAATAAACAGTATTGTCCCCTTAATTCTTACCCTAAAATTATGATTTGTAAATTTGCTTAATCTGATTTACACACTAATAGTTATTCCCATAAAAACTGGTGATAAACATATGTATGACATGTAAAGTCTAGACTTTACTATGCAGTGGCGGCGCCAGGATATTTTTGTTGGGGGGCTGAGGTAAAATGTGCAAGGGCTTCCCAAAATGCCATCAATATGAAGTATAGATGGTAAATTACAATAATGTAAATACCAAGGTACATTTTAGAAAGGTGCTATTTTGAACTGCGTTTTCAATGCAGTTTTCATTGGAAACTCATACTCTGATTAATAATTCATTATTACAAATTAGAAATAATCTGTTTATGAAAATATGCGTATATGTAAAAGAGGAAGCTCACCTAAATTCCACCCAAGGTAATACATAATAATAAAGAAAATCAAGATTAGCTTAGATTAAACATTTAATATACCATTAAGAGTAAAGCTACAAATCAAAAGAAATATAACATAAAGACATAGTTCACATAGCAGAAACGAATTATCCCACGTGAAGTTAATACACTCTGAGGAAAAGTAAGGTTACTACCAGGCTAACTATCTTTCATCTTAATGAAGACTTTGAGTTCTACAGATCTGTCTCTTTGATGTTAATTGTTAAGCAACAACGACGATTGTGTTTTCCATATTTTATAAATATATGTAGGTAACAATATTGGGGGGCTCAGGGGAGCTTGGCTCATTTTTGGATGGGATCAAGCTCCCAAGCCCCCTTTGGCGCCGCCACTGATACTATGTCGTATTCCACTAGGCCTAAGAAGCACTTGTATTGTTTGTTTATCTGTTTTTCAATTGTGCGCAAAACCTCTTGAAAGCTATCTGTCCCTAATTTAGCAACAATAGACTGCAGGGAAAGCAGCTAGTCAAGAACGCCCACCGCCAAGTCTTAAGCTGCCCCTTTATTAACGAATAGTGCGATTGATCGTTACCTTGTAACGCTCCATAACTGAAAAGATGAGAATGTTCGGTGATCCACAAATTACAAATCCTGTGCCCTAAAATCACCCTGATATTGAGTGAAGGATCTCATCGGTACAGGATATAGCAGAGTAGTGTCATTGGCGTATCGTAACATATTTTTCTTATTCTTCACTCATAGGTTCTTATAATTACGTTGTACGTGTACTTTATGTTATCTCCAACTGCCTGAATAAACTAAACGTTTTATACATTGTAAACCTACACTTATCCTTCTTCCAATATGAATCTTTTAATTTATCTTTAATTTGTAAACACACAGTTTTCTTCACTCATTTACTATTATTTGCAACATTCTACGCATATCCGTATTTATTTTTCGCCCATTTCGTTCTTACAGAAAATTAAAATTACTAATCATACTATAATTTAAATTTTGCTTATATGATACTAGAAAAACGTTTTTTATTATGCGATGTGCAACCCCAAACTTCGCAAATTTTTTATTCTTTGTGCACGTAGATATGCATTAGAAATAACAATTTTCTCGATTCGCCTCCATTTTCTGCTACGGATAACTTTATTTTCTCCATTCTCAGGGTGAAGATATGATGTCATGAATACGTCACACGCTAATCTAATGCACTGGCGCCACACGTAATTAAAAATAATCTTTTTAGTTATGAAATAGTAGAAGTGATCTTCCAAAAATAACTTTGACTAAATACGTAAATCTGGAAACATCATTGTGATTACTTGAAACTCGACGCGACAAAGAATTTGAAGATTTGAAACCCAAAACAAACGTCATTTACTTTTTTACTTAAGTAGAAGCACGTGAACCTTCTTGAATAACTTAATGATTTCATTTAAAGTGTCTCTAGTGAGCTAACTATAAGCATAATGTTTTCTTGATGGTGAATATAGAGCACTATGAAAGTGCTTCCAATACCGCTATTATATGGCATACAAGTCATTAACACATTTTGATGAAAGCTGAGAAATTTGGAATGATTTTTATCTGAAAAGAAGCTTCATTTGAACGTTCTTCAGGAACCTAAAACTGATCATAAAATTACAGGATCTTTAGGAGTTACATTTTAAACGTGGTAAAAAAGAAATTTCAGTAAATAACCTTTTTTTCTGATTCCCTTTCCTGTTATACTTTCTTTCCTTCACATGATGCTTATTATTAATATCAAAATATTGTGAAGTGTTTCACCTTGTTTGTTAAGGAACAAAAACCTTACTTTGACAACTTGTCTAAGGAAAGATAATGTGGGTTCCTTTGTTCAGTTTTCATTCCAGTAATTTCATGTAACATAAATGAATATGAAACAAGGATTTTTCCAGTGAATACATTATATAGCTAATATATTCTAAACATCACGTGAGTTTGCTGCACAATGTTTTCTATTCGATTTTTAGTCCGCTAGAGGCCTGTAACACCAAATTAGGAGTTCCATAATCGCAGTGAATTAGGCCCAGATAGTCCACTGTATCGCTTTGTATTTAGGGGAAAACAGTGTTTGTTTTCTTTATAACAAAGCTACATTGGGCTATCTAGTGAGTCCACCGAGAGGAATAGAACTCATGATTTTAGCGTTATAAATCCATAGACTTACCGCTGTACCAGCGTGGGACAAGGACCAACAGAAAGTTTAGTCTTTCATGGAATCATGTATGTAGAGTCGATAGCTAGAACCTCAAAATAAAGAGTAATGTAAAACTGGCGGTATTTATGTACTAATTAAGAAAAATAATTATGTAAAACTGACGGTATTTATGTAGTAATTGAGGAACAGAACCATGTAAAACTGACGGTATTTATGTAGTAATTAAGGAACAGAACCATGTAAAACTGACGGTATTTATGTAGTAATTAAGGAACAGAACCATGTAAAACTGACGGCATTTGTGTAGTAATTAAGGAACAGAACCATGTAAAACTGACGGTATTTATGTAGTAATTAAGGAACAGAACCATGTAAAACTGACGGTATTTGTGTAGTAATTAAGGAACAGAACCATGTAAAACTGACGGTATTTGTGTAGTAATTAAGGAACAGAACCATGTAAAACTGACGGTATTTATGTAGTAATTAAGGAACAGAACCATGTAAAACTGACGGTATTTATGTAGTAATTAAGGAACAGAACCATATAAAACTGACGGTATTTGTGTAGTAATTAAGGAACAGAACCATGTAAAACTGACGGTATTTATGTAGTAATTAAGGAACAGAACCATGTAAAACTGACGAATGCTTTTCCTAATTTTCTGTTTCAGCATACAAAACTTTTGCTGTGAACAATACATCTTACGAATTGAATCTCGTGTTGTCATGGTACTGTTGTAAATACTGCATCACATAACCTAGTTGTCATATAATAAATAGGTTCGTTTCCCGCTCTTCTGTTTGGATTTTTGTCACATATGAATCTATCTATAACTTTTCGTTTTTTTTAGGTCTAGCAACTCTACATGGAGGCTGCAGATCACGGGTTTGAATCATTTTCCCTGAACATGCTTTCCCCTTCTTTCAGCAAGGGGACGTTATAAGTAACACCCAATCCCACTATTCGTTGGTCAAAAAGTTTCCTAAGAGTTGGGTGGTGTTGAAAGTCTGCCTTATGTCTAGTTTATCATTGCCAAATTAGCGACGGCTAACATAGGTAGCCCTTGCGTAGCCTCGCGCAAAATAAACTAGACCAAGTCGTCGTTTCTATTGTGGCTGCCGATACATTTTCTACCATTGTATGCATTTCGATGACAACCTAAGTTTGCCAGCTCTCGTCAAATTATGAATGGAACACGATACAAGACGTGTGTTCACATAATTATTCAGAAACACTAATACGCTAATGAAAACATTTTGTTATTACTAACCGTACATTAGTTCCATCAGTTTTGGGATCGTTCAAACCTGGTGACGTTATGATACACAGACAGGTAGACAGTTACAAATAATGTTATCTATTACCATATGCTCAAAATAAGTTTCATCGGTTTTTATTTTCCGAAAGAAATTAGAACTTTTCTATCTTTTTACTAAAACCTAACTTTTATTACTGACGTAGCAAATAAAATCTTACCTTTTTTACTGTAGTAACAACTAGAACCTGATTTTTTTACCATCGTCAAATTTAAACTTGATCTTTTTTACTGTCGTAACTAGTAAAACCTGAGTTTTTACTATCGTAACAATTAAAATCTGGTCTTTATTATTGTAACAATTAAAATTTGACTTTTTTACTATCGTAGCAATTAAAACCTGATCTTTTTACTGTCGTAACAAGTAAAACCTGACACATTTTACTATTGTAACAACTACAACATGATATTTTTACTATCGTAACAAGTAAAACATGACTTTTTACTGTCGTAACAATTAAAACCCGATCTTTTTACTATCGTAACATGTAAAATCTGACATTTTAATATTGTAACAACTAAAACCTGTTATTTATACTATCGTAACAAGTAAAACCTAACACATTTTTACTATTGTAACAACTAAAACCTGATCTTTTTACTACTGTAGCAAGTAAAACCAGATATTTCTTATTTCCGTGACAACTGAAACATACATTTTTCTTACTGTTAGTAACATTCCTTGAAATACTCCATTTATATGTCATAATTAACGTTTCTCAAGCCCTCCCTTCTATTGAGTGAGCTCGGCCCACGCTCGGCGCGAGCATTCCTGTTACTTAAGTTGAGACTGCTGCGGTCGATGGGCGGCCAGGCATCAGACAGTGCGAAGGCGCTTCCCATTAACATTACACCAGGACCATGCTGTCGGCCAAACAAACCTAACTTTCTGATCTTCTCCAATACTGATGTTACAGGAAACCAGACTGGACAAAGGAATCTACTATATTTGTGGATTTTTAAACGATTGTATGACGGAGAATTTCTTATTGGGACATTAGATCATTCACTTGAACAAAAATACCAAGAGAGAACACGAGACCTACAACATTCGAAATAACGGTAAGTTTAACTCCATTAAGTTTCTCATATTAGTGGACCACCGATATTCCAAAGAAAAATGGATTGTTATCAAAATCTCGTTATGATAAACCGGTTATCTTGAAAATTCGCAACTACATCGCGTTTTGCGTTTCAGCGAAGTCTGATAACATTATATTATCAGATATTCTGTTTTATTAAATGTCATAACGAAGTGTTTCAAATACTTCTGCTTTTCTTTAATAGGACAAAAATAGAATGCAGAACAGGATGTCTGAGATGGTTCACTATCTATTAAAAAGAACAAACCGAAGACATTACTTAATCTCTTTAATGCAAATTTAAAGTATTATTGAATACGGTTTTTAATATTTCTGAAAATCATAGAGTAATTTTCTTAACTTCTTGTAAAGCATAAAATACACTGAGGAATATTCATGTGTAACACAATATGGTTGCTACTACTTCAGTGAAAAATGACATTTATTTCAGTGATCAAGGTTCGAGTCCATGTCGTAGAGTCAGTTTTAACAGTTTTTTTTAAGTACCATTCTTTTTTGGTTTTACGAAACATTATATTCACTGCTTAAGACAGTTTTTCAAAGTTTAAAATTACCCAAGCTTTAACCAAACTAGCAATAACAGTAGAGTCAACTCTAGTTGTCATTACTGGCACTTCTCAGAATCGTATTAACAGAATATATGAGTTTATGATTTATTACAATGTTTAAATATGTATATATAATACAATATTTCTTAGCTGGGGTTTCAGTGGCATATCATTTTAGTACAGTTTATGTATCTTAAATATTATATGATTTCATGTCTATTCAGTCGTCTGATTAGTTTGAATGTAATCATTCCAGTGAATCTGTTCAGTCGTCGTGACGACTGTTAATCTATTTCCTGAGAATAAAACCATTTATGTAAATATTTTCAGTCGTCATCCTGACGACTGTTTGTCTCTTTCTTGAGAATGAAACAATTTCAGTGTGTCAATTCAGTCACTCTAATAACAAATTAGTTCGAAAAACCCTGGTACTATGGTATTTAATACCTTCATACATTTCTATTTGTAACACAAAAATATCTTTATATGTATAGGGTTGTAAAGGGAACATATGGTTTCAGTTTTTTCAAGAATACGCCCAAAGCTTTTCTAAGAAAGTTTTATGTATATATTATTCTTACCATTAAAACGTTCGCACGTGCTCTTTAAAATAATTGGCTCAGAAAACGAAAGATGACTTTTAATAATCACAAACAGATTTTTGGTTATCAAATTATCCGAAATAAAAGCAACCAAAAGACGTTGAAATATAAGAAAATACCAATAATTTTATTTGCTTTACTAATGGTGACGTTCGCCTTTATTACAGTATTACTCTCTGACGAATACGTAATTTGAGCTTTGATATACATCAGAGTGTACGTTTATTAGATTACCTCACTGTACTTGTTTGTTTGTTTTAAAACTCAAAACTACACAATGTTTATCTGTGCTCTGTCCATCTCGGATATCGAACCAGATTTTAGTATTACTACTTCGCAAACCTATTGCTGAGATACTGAAAGGTCTTTGTCTACTTGTGGTCTCTTGAGACTGTGAAGTAAAAAAGATTGCAGTTTAAAATGATGGTAAAAATGGTAAAAATATTGATTATTCTCATTTCGGTCACTACTTAAATGACTTACATCCAAACGTTATTAACTTCAATGAGTTACATCCTTCAAACGTTATGAACTTCAATGAGTTACATCCAAACGTTATTAACTTAAATGAGTTGCATACAAACGTTATGAACTTCAATGAGTTACATCCAAACGTTATTAACTTCAATAAGTTACATCCAAACGTTATGAACTTCAATGAGTTACATCCAAACGTTATGAACTTCAATGAGTTACATCCAAACGTTATTAACTTCAATAAGTTACATTCAAACGTTATTAACTTAAATGAGTTACATCCAAACGTTATGAACTTCAATGAGCTACATTCAAACGTTATTAACTTAAATGAGTTGCATACAAACGTTATGAAGTTCAATGAGTTACATCTAAACGTTATTAAGCGTAGGAAGCGTTCCAAACGTTGTTCAGTATATCTAATCTAAATATAGAGTGACGAAATGTTGTTACACGTGTTGTCTTTAGTTTATGTTCAGTCATCCCTGATAAAAAAAAAAAATCATTTTTACATTCTGAATTTCACGCAGGTATACAAAGGTATCTATGGTATTCTTATTACTAAAACAGCTCATTTAATGTGGTTTTATCAAAAAATACCGAAGCAGAGAAAGTTAACATTATCTGACGGATTCAGAACAAGTTCTTTACATAATTTTGGTCGGAGCTTTAAAACTGTTCGCCAAGTGCTGTGAAGTACACACTGAAAAGGTTAAGAACAACTAATCTTATAACATGAGACGCATGAGGCATGGAAACAAAGCTCACTGAGAGAGATGTCAGATATCTAAAAATCAATTCCCTGAAAAACGAACGAAAAGAACGAAGAGCTTTACTGGTGACATTAACAAGTCACGCACAAACAAAATTTGAAGAAGTACAGCCTCAAGAAAAAGTCACGCACAAACAAAATTTGAAGAAGTACAGCCTCAAGAAATATGGAACAAAATAGCAGTTGGAAAGAAAGCTTTCACTGTGTAAAGATAACACAATAAAAAGCCTAGCATTTGAAAAAGAACGAAATAAGGTTCTTTGGGCACACGGGACTAAATATGAATTCTTTGGTTTGTTTGGAGTTAAGCATAGAGGTACACAGGGCTTCTAGAGTTATGAGTCAGCAGAATTACCACTGTGATACAGAAGGGCTAACTGACATTGTGAATTGTAGAAGCATCCCTTGTGCCAAGAATAAAGTAAACAAGAGTTCTTATGATGGTTCGAGGAAAAATATATAAGAATAATGTCGGCCATTTTTATACAATTGATGGAAAAATGGATCAGCGTAAATTCCACATTATATTAGTCCATTACGTTAGACTCTCTGCAAAGAAGTTGACAGGTCAGAATTTTATGTTCCAAATGATAATAACCCAAACAAACAAAAGAAACTGTTGAACTTATTTGGAAAAGCTCATGAAAACTCAACGAATGGAATGACCTCTGTAAAATCCAGATATGCTGGACTCCATGCTTGACAAAAGTGCCAAATGTACTGAATAGAGCCTCTGGAAATAGCTTCAATGAAACTATAATAAAAGTACAACAAAGACCTAGTGCTACAAAGATGACCACACGAAATATTAGCATTAAAGAAACTTACACTCATTATTCGTATACTAATTTTGCAATAGTTTACTGTAAAGTGAATTTTTTAATGTCTACAAGTTAATCTCCATAGCAGATCACTGATTATAATAGTGTGTTTGCTTTTGAATTGGCCCGACATGGCCGAGCGTGTTAAGGCGTGTGACTCGTAATCTGAGCGTCGCGGGTTCGCATTCACGTCGCGCCAAACATGCACGCCCTTTCAGCCGTGGGGGCGTTATAATGTGACGGTCAATCCTACTATTCGTTGGTAAAAGAGTAGCCCAAGAGTTGGCGGTGGGTGGTGATGACTAGCTGCCTTCCCTCTAGTCTTACACTGCTAAATTAGGGACGGCTAGCACAGATAACCCTCGAGTAGCTTTGTGCGATATTCAAAACAAACAAACAAGCTTTTGAATTTCGCGCAAAGCTACACGAGGGCTATTTGCGCTACCTTCCTTAATTTAGCAGTATGAGGCTAGAAGGAAGACAGCTAGTCATCACCACCTACCACCAGTTCTTGGACTTCTCTTTTACCAACAAATAGTGGGACTAACCGTTACATAATAACGCCCCAGGTGTAGCTTTGCGCGAAGTTCAAACAAACAAACAAATATACCAGTACAATAAATAAAGTTGGTTGTAATCACAAGTTCAAAACTTATACAACCAACTCTAACCACACAATATCACTGATATTCTTTCAAAATATTAAATTTACCATGATTGTTCTCATATATTTCCCTAGTAGATATTTAAGTGAATTTTCTTGTGTCGTTCAGTTCACATTTCCCTAATATTTATATATTTTGTTGTGGTTTCAATCTTTTCAGTAGCACGCATTTCTGAATACTTTTATGGGACCTCACCTCCTAATGGCATATTAGTACGTCTTCGGACTTAATACGCTAGAAACTTGGTTTCGATACCTGTGGCTGACAAAGTACAAATATCCTCAATGTGTAGCTTTGCGCCTAGCTATAAACAAACAAGCAAACAAAAGAAACACTTTTATAAAGAACAAGCACATCTTAACGTCGGTTTTTGTTTAAAAAATGGAGTTCAAAAAGTAATTCATTTTCTACGGTAACTCTTGTTTCTACCTCATGTTGATCAACCAAGTATCAATCAATCACTTTGTTAAATGGAACCTGACCAAACTATCTCTGCACTCCCAGTAGAAAATGTATTTTTAAGAGATATTTAGCCTCGTTGGAGATGATATGGGCGGAGCTATTTTATCGAACATATCAATCTTTCTGTAGATAAATGTGCCATATATATATATCAGATAAATCCAGTTATTTGTCCAATGACTGTAGAACCACGTTGGTAGTGTACGTTTACTGACAGTTTGGGTTAACCTCAAAGACTGGGGTCAGTGATCTGTGATATAATGAAAACTTGCATTTACGACTGTGTACCAATGCCGTAAAAGTAAGCAAATAAACATATAATGTAGCAATGGGAGATAGATAGATAGTTGGAGAATTGGAAAGTACCTTCTCAACCAATATGAGTGTACAAAGAAAATCAAAACAAGACGAGAGTTTTATTTTGAAATTACAGTACCCAATCATATTCTTACTAATATCGAATATCTGGTTGATCTTATAATAATACTTATAAGAACCAGAATTAGTTTCTTAGGGCAGCGCTGTTACTTCTTACAACAAGATTGTCAGTCAGTTTACCGTATTACACAATGTTAATGTAATAAAATTAATTACGCGAAGTGTTGAGTAAAGAAACTGAAGTAATTATCTCTTACAGGAACAAGTTTCGTTTTGTGCTTCAGAAAGTAGAGATATAGCTCATTATATCAAAGACTGCGTTTTGTTTCCGTCACTTGATGAAAAAAATCGATATATTATCTGCGAATTACTAATTAATTAAGGTGGTAAAGCACACACAAAAAAGGGTTATAGCTGATCATATCAGATAGAACTTACTGTACAAATTAGAAATAAGGAGAATAATTTATGAAGCCATTTTCCCAAGAATTTATAAAGAAAAACCCTTAAAGTTTATCTTCAAAGAGCGGCGAGAATAAAACGTATTTTAGTAGCAAATATCGAAAACATTGGAGTTTTGTAAGTAATTTTGAAAGTTTATACGCGGTTGATGAAAAGCTAACGTGATAATGCATTACTTACACAATGTTTTAACTGTCGTATATAACATTTAAAACGAATTACGAAACAAAAATAACCAAAAGTCTTTCTTAATACATCTAAAAGAGATGTTGCACAAACTAAGTTAATTTAGTGAAGCTTTGATACAACGAAAACATGTTTTTAAAATAAGACTATGTCATAAAAAGGAAGAGAGGGCCAAAGTACATAACAGATATATTTTAAAAACCCTTTCTGTTAAAAACCGGGACCGGCAAGGCCAGGTGGTTAAAGCCCTCGACTCGTATTCGAGAGTCGCAGGTTCGAATTCCCGTCACACCAAACATGCTTGCCCTTTCAGCCGTGGGGGTGTTATATATGTTACGATCAATCCTACTTTGGTAAAAGAGTAGCCCAAGAGTTGGCGGTGGGTGGTGATGACTAGCTGCCTTCCCTCTAGTCTTACATTGCTAAATTAGGGACGGCTAGCGCAGATAGCCCTGGAGTAGCTTTGCGCGAAATTCAAAAAACAAACTATTACAAACTGTTATCGATTATACTGAGTTTACAAATGTACCACCAGGTGATGAAACAAATAATATTTTTCAAAACAAGAATTATCAGTTTTGAGACGCGTTTCTTATGTGCAAAAACACATTTCCTTTGGCTTTTATTTAGAATAAAACAACAGTTTTTTTACACTGTAAATCACTAAAATTGCCTACACTTGATTTCAACTTACTGGTTAACGAGTATATAAAAGGAATCAGTAATAGGGTGATTTTTTTTGTCGGATGTTGACGGATTTTAAGTTTACTCTGACGAATTAACAAGTAAATTAACAACATTTAATATAGAAAAATTTGTTTGTGTTTTTGTCTCAGGTGAACCTGCTAAACAGAGAATATTCTGACTCGTCAAACAGTTGTGAAACTGAATGAAAATGGGATGTGTGCAATCTAACCAAGTTTAGATATAGTGTATATAATTTACGCAATCACTAGTACTTTGGATAGAGGATATGTAAGCTACTTAACCACTAAAACTGGAGAGGAGATATGTAAGTTACCTAATCACGCTGAAGCTGGAGAGGATGTTTGTAAGTTACCTAATCGCTCTGAAGCTGGAGAGGATGTTTGTAAGGTACCTAATCACTCTAAATCTTGAGAGAATATATTAATTCTAGAAAGATACATTTTTTATTATATTTTATTTTAAACATATCTTATGGTTGAAAACTTTTATCTTTGCCGCAGATAAATTTATCTGCGGCTTGTACATTATTTCTGATTATCTCTTGTTTTTAAGTGCTACTCTCTTTAAGTGGGAAGACAAAGGGAGGTAGTGTTTCTAGTCAGTGACAGGTTAATGTTCTCGTGACATAAGTAGCCACATCAACACACTGAAAGTTTAATGTTTATGTTAAGAGGGTCTGCTACAATTTAGAGAACCAGAGCGGTAAGAAAGATGAACCTACTTTCGCTGGTTCTCCCTCCGCTAGAGGAAGGCTGAAGAAAACAGTAAACAAGTAAAGTTGGCACTTCCTTTAAAACGGGTGCTGTGCCAACATGGGTGTCAAACATATCAAAACTTACGTGTTCCATACAACGGTTGATTTCGTGAAAAAACAACCCAATCTTTCGAAGCATTTTACCCAACGTTACAGTATTGTATTTCTATTTTGATGTTAAAGTCATCAAACGGATAGACAGTGCATTAATTGAATCTTAGATTGACTTTTATCCAAAGATTAAATTATATCTTAACCATTTGAGGTGGAGTGATTCTTATACTTTGTAGAGCAGAGAATAATAGGACGAAAATGAACTGGAATTTGGACTTCGTTATTCAAATTTATAATATGTTATTTTAGAATTTAGATCAAGCAAATAATGTGTCAGAAGGAAAATACAACCAGCAGGGTATGGACGTTGTCTTCTTTTATCAGCTATTTACAAAACCCCGTAGAAGAGTTCGAGCATTGTGGTGTCTGTGTTATGTGAATGTCGTGTTTACCTTCTGATATAAAACTCCACCTCAAAGTGAGAGAGTAAGAGATTTCAGATCCACCCTGACGAAAGTCATTATCATAATGATAAGCAATTGCTTTGATGACGTCACTCCTTTTAAACCACCATATTCTTTTGGTTTGGTTTGTTTTGAATTTCGCGCAAAGCTACACGAGGGCTATCTGTGCTAGCCGTCCTTACTTTAGCAATATAAGACTAGAAGGAAAACAGCTAGTCATTACCACCCACCGCCAACTCTTGGACTACTCTTTTACCAACGAATAGTGGCATTGACCATCACATTATAACGCCCCCATGGCTGAAAGGGCGAGCATGTTTGGTGCGACAGGGATTTGAACTCGCGACCCTAAGATTACGAGTCGAGTGCCTTAACCACCTGGCCATGCCAGGCCTTCTCTTTATTCTAAGTGAATTTTCTTTATAGTTTATAAAAAATTATTTGTCTCAAAGGTAAACTTAATTTCATAAATGTTTCAGACTGTTTAAAGTTTAAAGTGTAGTGGATACAAATACACAAAGAGGGATGGATTGTTGTTTGTCTGTTCAAAGTTTTTGTTCAAGGCTACACAAGAGCTATCTATAGACAATTCTTTTTAATGTAGAAAAATATATCGTTAACAACTGTTACCGTCAGCTTATTGACTATCCACGTCTATCCGCATAGTAGGATTTGACCGTCAGTTTTGCTGCGGACCCACGGTTTTCAAATGTAACTCGAACTGTGGACCTTCCGGTATACAGTACTAATATGCCACAAGTCACTTCCTTTCCACCTTCGAATAAAAGCATGCCACAGTAATCCTAGTCACAAATACGTTTCATTTCATATATTCGATTCCTAAGCTACCTTTTAAGATATTAAGGAATAGCTCGCAGGATATCTTAGAATGCATCACATCATTAACATGGTTACTTTTAAATGTTCGTACATTAAAGTGAATCTTTAGAAGAAAATGCTTTTTAATAAATAAATTGCAATAAGCGACTGGTGGGTGGCTTTGATGCATAGCACTTCCAAACTTAGAAACAAGTATCAATCAATCCGTTTTTATTAATACCACATAATACATTTAAATTAAATCCCTCTAAGCTTAAATTATGCAACTGCTTTTTACATTTTTTGACATTCCGGTTTATACTAGTAAGCGCCTGTCTTTTTTTAAAAAAATCACTGTCCATATATAATTAATCATTATATACAATGTTTAATTCTAGAAAGAGACATTTGACCGTCTCAAATGTAAGTAGAACAAACTATATACAGTTTGTTGTATATAGTGTCACACCAAACGTGCTCGCCCTTTCAGCAGTGGGGGTGTTATAATATTACAGTCAATCCCACTATTCGTTGGCAAAAGAGTAGTCCAAGAGTTGGCGGTGAGTAGTGATGACTAGCTGCTTTCCCTCCAGTCTTGCGTTGCTAGATTAGGGACGACTAGCGAAGTTAGTTCTCGTACAGCTTTGTGCGAAATTCAAAAACAAACAAACCTGTCATATAAAAGTTTTCAACCACTGCTGCCATCTTCTGGTAAGTTTGTTTTTAAAATTTAACGCTTATACAACCTTAAAATCAAACACAGTTTTATTTAGGGAACTTCACAACATGAAAGAAAACAACAAAATATTTTAAACTCCAACTACAGCTAGACGATGGCCTGGTTTGGATTCCTTTTTTATTTCTGGAAATTAAAGAAACTTTGTTAGGTTTGAAAAGAACAACCTCTGATACATAAAGTAAAAGCTGTAACATTGCTGTGTAAAAGCTGTAACACTACGGTGTGTAAGATGTAACACTACGGTGTGTAAGATGTAACATTACAGCGTAAAGGCTATAACACTACAATGGATTACATGTTGTGATTTGGTGAGACGCACGTTCGGGAAGAACTGGAAAAAAAAACAAACTGGAAAGTCTCTAATATGCTTATTGGCAAGACGGTTCCGAAAATAAGTAGAACACAAACAAACTGTCTTATCAGGTACTTTAAAAGGAATACTTCTAGAAAACTTTACAAGAGTATAAGATAAGAAATGACAAACAAGATTTATAGCGACTTATTCAAGCAGGCTAGTTTTGACTTTATTGGCTGGTTCAGGAACGGTACACGTTTTCATTGGTTGTCAGAATTAATAACTGTAAGCATATCGTCTCGTGTCTAAGTGTCTCTTATCCATGTTACATTCGAGTTATAAACATCACAAATAAGATGTACTCGGAGTGTGCAGACCTAATCTGACAGCTTAGTTTTAGATCTCAATAATTCGATGTGATGCGTAAAAAGATGTTTTCAGCGTAGTTTTAGATTCTACACTATTGTAACAGTCAGAACTGTTAATATAAATTTTCTCTTGTATAAAATACTCATAAAAACTAAATAATACAACGTTTAAAATTCAACAATAAAAAAATATATTGAAGGGCTAAGCCTTATCTAAAAGTGTTTCGTTCCATATTTTGGCGAGTTACAAATCTACAATAATCAGAAGGATTTTTATTTATTTATTTGTTGTTAAACACAAAACTATAAATTAGTTTTATAAGTTCACAGATGTTCCCCTAAGCCACGGAGGGTAGAGGAGGGGACATAGAAGCTAGTGTTAATTTTTAGTGCAATGCTACACAATGTGTTCTCTGTAGTGTGTCTGTCCACTAAGGGAAAAAATACATTCAGAATGTTAACATTGTAAGTCAGTAAACTTCCTGCTACCACACATGGGACTCTTCAGGAAACACTGATATTTTGTTTCTATACTCTTCCCTGGTACAGCGATAAATCTAAGGATTTACAACGCTAAAATCAGGGGTTCGATTCTCCTCGGTGGACTCAGTGGCACAGTGGCATGTCTGTGGACTCACACCGCTAAAAACCGGCTTTCGATACCTATAGTAGGCAAAGCTGAGATAACTCATTTGCCCCTTTGTACGTAATCAATTTAACAGTGTTCCAATTAAAATATTTCCTCGGTGGCTCAGCGTAATGAGCCAAGAGACTTACAGTTCATCCATTGGAGACTGGATGGGTGGTAGGTGTTTATTGGCACAGAGCAACTAGTCTATCTCCACTCAGAGGCAAACAAGCTGTCGTTGAATTTTTTAGTAAAACATAATGGGCTATCTTCACTGTGCCCACCGTTGTATCTAAACCAGATATTTACCTTATTAAAACTTCAGTGGCAGAGTAAGGGTCTTATAACCCTAAAATATTAGTTTTCGTTACTTTTTATTGGCACAGCAAATAACTTGTCGTGTAGCTCATTAGCTCCTTGTAAATTTGATTAGAACTCTTATAAAACACCCGCATGAACCATGAGAAATCTGATTCACAGTATGCGCCCTCTAACTACTTGGCCACGCTCGACCTACCGTGTAAACCACTTTGTGAGCAAAGTTCATTGAACTAATTTTGAACTACTGACCAAGGAAAAATAGCCAATAAGTAACACTCTAAGACTGACCATCCATGTTGAGTTGAGGAATTGACCACCATTTTTTAAACGATCTCACAACTTTGAGGTATCCCACGGATTGGAACGAGGCTCGCTAACTCTGGAATATTCTTTTCTTTTTTTTTCATTTTCCAAGTGTTATATAAATTGCTGGATTTTATATTTAAAATATTGATCACCACTTATCCATTAATCGAAATTAACAAATACTATTAAAATAATAATCAAACAGTTACATAATTTAGACTAATATTTACAGTACTTGTCCCTTCACTTTGTTTGTTCACATCTGGTAAACAGTTGTGTTGCTTTAGTTGGTTATTTTTAAACGTAAAGGCTAGAATTAAAAACAAGAAAATTAAGCAATATTTAATTTAATTAATTGGAATGAGCAAGTTTAAACTGATGTGTAGTTTACCGTAAAATATTGAGTAAACTGGGCTTAATTCGATGGCGGTTTGAATGGGTCTTATGTTACTGGCAATCTGCGGATCGCGGGCTCGAATTCCTGTTGTCGAACATACTCGACCTTTGAACCAGGGCGGCGTTATAATGTTACGATAAATCTCACTATTCGATAATAAAAGAGTAACCCAATAACAAAATAGTTTTTGCCTTTTTTATGTTTTAAAACGTAATTTTGTATGGTGTGTCAATAAACAGGGGCCCGGCATGGCCAGGTGGTTAAGACACTCGACTCGTAATATGAGGGTTACGGGTTGGAATCCCCGTCACACCAAACATGCTTGCCCTTTCAGCTGTTGGAGCGTTATAATGTGACGGTTAATCCCACTATATGTTGGTAAAAGAGTAGCCCAAGAGTTGACTGTGGGTGGTTATAACTAGCTGACTTCCCTCTAGTCTTACACTACTAAATTAGGGACGGCTAACCCATATAGTCTTCGTGTTGCTTTGCGCTTAATTCAAAAATCCAAATCAAAACAATAAACACGCTTTATTAGTATTTATTCTCTATACTTTCTATAACCGTGTTTTAAATAAACTCGATCAACATTCCAAGAGTAAAAGGTATTTAAGTAAAATAACAATGTTATAACTATTCGTCACATTTTAATCCATCGAACCCCAAAACAAAATCAATAGTGTATATGAAAAGACCCTTTAGTCTTATACTGTTAAATTAGGGACGGCTAGTGCAGATAGCCCTCGAGTATTGTTTGTTTTCGGAATTTCGCTCAAAGCTACACAAGGGCTACCTGCGCTAACCTTCTATAATTTACCATTGTAAGATGAGAGGGAAGGCAGCTAGTCACCATCAACCGCTAACTCTTGGGTCACTCTTTTGCCAACGAAAGGTGGGACTGACCGTCCCATATAACGCTCCTACAACTGAAAGGAAGAGCATGTTTGGTGTGACAAGGATTCGTACCATCAGATTGCGAGTCGAGCGTCCCCTAACCACCTGGTCATGCTGAGTCGTAACCCTCGAGTAGCTTCGTGCCAAATTAAACAAATCAATCTTTATATAAGAGTACTAGGAACTAAACTTAATATAAGAATTACACGTAAGCAGACCTCCCAGGAAATAGGGTTTCTCACGTGCATGATTAACAGCGAAACGTTTTTTGAATTAAAGAACCGCTCGACTTTCAAGTAAGTCGGTATTTCTTCATAGCCCATGTGTGATATATTTGTCCAATGCTCAGCAGGAACAACTTTCGTTCGGAAGACATGATTGTGTGAATTTTTCAGTTAGAATATTGTGTTATCTCGTGTACTTGATTTATAAGCAACGTTAGTCTGTTCCCAGTCTCTTATTTTGTTCTGTTTTAAACAAGGTATTTTTACTCATCGAATTTCTCATTTTGTTTAGTGTCTCCCAGTGGGTTAGAGGTGTGTCTGGGGCATTTATTTTATTTATTTTGGAATTTTATAAGAGTGATGGGGTCATAATAAATAGCTTTTTTCTATAGCTATGAACAATACAGCAACAAACAAACAAATTGAAAGATGTTCAATGTTGGCATAGTTTTTTGTAAAGAAGTCTAAAAGAATCAAACTTCTGAAATTGGTCAAGAGAACACCTACACGCAAATGTTTTTCTTGGGGTTGTTATTCTATTATGAAAACGTTATTATAAGTTTTGGGACATCGTGTGTAACGGACAGTTGTTGAACACGTTTATACGATTCAGCAAAATAGAAGAAAACATTTTCAGAGATAACGTTTTCGATTGATGCTAGAAGTGGTATTTTCACCAAGGTCTTCCACGACCACGTCACTTAATCCAGGGGGTCCAGTCATTGAATCGAACGGCCGTAACCATAACTTATGGATGTAATTTGTTAAAACTTTAAATGTGCGTCGATTTCACATTTTTAAACCTTGCTTTTTAAAATATATTTAGAATATTTTTAATATGTGGTGTTTTACTATCTAACGTTGAAAATATTTATTTGAGAACCTTGCTAGAAAACATTCTGATCTAATCCCAAAGATTAAATTGTTCTTAGTATCAAACGAACGATGAAAATAAGAGAATAAAACTGAAGGTGAGTTGTTCTAACCACCATTATAAAACAGTTTCACTGTGTCATGTTTTCTTTCTCTACACGTATATTTCTAACACTGATAAGTCAACTTTGTTTTTATGGACGTTTTACCTGTTTATTTTCCATTTTGTTATTTTTTCCCCAAACTTCTTGATAAACTATATATATATATATATTTGAAACACATCCTTGTTTTTGTTCCTTTTTCTTTTTGCCCTCAGCAATTCACTCATAATACAAAGTTTGTTACCTTAGAAACGTTTCCATAACGCCGTACTATTAAGAGTAGTTTTCCTTTGACAACATACACGTAATGCTACACTATTACTAACACTCCCTTAACAACACCCACAGCTACTTAAAAAACACACACAAAGTGTTGAAAGTTGATTCTGATGTCAAGACTCATAATGTGTCTCTTCATCAGTAACGACGACCCACGCTAGTATAGCGGTGAGTCTACGGATTTACAACGCTTAAATCAGGGGTTCGATTTCCCGCGGTGGGCTCAGCAGATGGCCCGAGGTGGTTTTGCTGTAAAAAAAACACTCATAAGTAATCAAAGTTAAACTAAGAGCAACTAGTTAACGTTAAGTTTTCGGAAGTTCCCTTTTAAATGAAGTTATAAATCGTTGTTTGTAAGTTTTCAACCATGTGAGAAATATGACTCATAACTTTAAAAAAGAAGACACGCGAGTTATAACGACAAGGAAAATTATCAGAAACAAGCACCCTCGCGTATTCTCTGTGACGTCTATTATCAGATGAATGGAAGATAGATTACGTTAGATATAAGAGAGAGTGTTACTGTTTTTCTATTTATTATCTTTTTATGGAGTTGTTATAGGTGTTTCGTACATACTTAGCTTTTACACGCGATTCTATAATAATATAGTTAATCAAAATTAATACAGTTGCAAATCGTCGATATATAAGTGATTATATTGACTTCTACATTCTGTGCTCAGGACGATATATTACGAGCAGTAAGCGCATTCAACTAGATGCATTAATTAGAAGTACTTTTGTAACAGACGGAATTGTCCTGTTACAGATTAAAATCGTGTACATGATACATTAAACATGCTCAATAATTAGCATAGAAACGTTGGATAAAAGAGTGGTTTTATTTACACGAAGTGATGCCACGCTTAGAAGCTTTGAAGCTATAGTTTTATCCCGAAAAACAAGTAAGTAGATTATATTACAATGTATTATACAATGCAAAACTTTTAGAATACTGTCTGTCTAGCAGTTGCGTTAATATTACTAGCTATGGATCGTAGATTCCGAACGACTAGATTGAACGAAATTAATTTTGTTTAATAATTTGCCCCCTGCTACTACAGCGGTAAGTCTACGGATTTACAACGCTAAAATCAGGGGTTCGATTCCCCTCGGTGGGCTCAGCAGATAGCCCGATGTGGCTTTGCTATAAGAAAACACACATATAATAATTTAATTTAATTTAAATTTTGGCATCTTGACGCCACCTGTTTAAGAACTGAAAATATTTATTTTATAAACAGCCAGAGCAATTCGTCTCGTTTGAGATTACAATAAGCAGTAAATATCAATGCCTCTCATCTTGTCTAACTGGTAAATGGTTCTAGGCCCCCTAGTGGCACAGCAGCATGTCTACGGACTTACAACGCTAAACATCGGGTTTCGATACCTATACTGGGCAGAGCGCAGATAGCCTTTTGCGTAACTTTGTGCTTTGTTTTATAAACGAAACACGTTTACTCAATGCCATTGTGTGACTTATTTGACGTATCCAGCATCCGTAATTAAATAAGCTGGAAGGAACGTTTTTTTTTCTTCGCATCTAACAACATAAAAGTTCATTTAAGCACAGCCTTAAGGTGACAGAAATAATTCTGGCACCAGATTTTTTTTTTTTTGTTCCTTATGACGTCATACTCACCTTATACATTGTTTTTGTGTTAAACTTTCTTAAACAGCTCAGATCGCAATGATTTCAAGGTTTCTAACAATTTTAGTTGTAATATACAATAAGAAATGTTGTTTGTTTGTTTGTTTTGGAATTTTGCACAAAGTTACACAATGGGCTAACTGTGCTCTGCCCACCAGGGGTATCGAAACCCGGATTTTAGCGTTGTAATTCCACAGACATACCGCTGAGCCACTGGGGGGCGATAAGTAATGTTAAGCGGAAAATTTCAAGTGTTTCCTTTCGTAATCATGTCTTTCAACTTGTGGATAAGGAGTTTATCAATTATCTAGTGTATTCCCGCTCACAACTGTATCTGATATACTTACCTTATACTGTGCATCGTTCAACAATATCGCCGTTCGAATATCCTTCCTCAGAAACGTTTTGTGGCTTATATCTATCGTTACGTTTATTCGTGTTAGCACTGTATTTTACATCTAGAGTTGTATGTTTATCTGTGTTGAGATTGTAGTTTATATCTATAGTTATATGTTTATTCGTGTTGATATAGTTGCTTATGTCTAGAGTTATGCGTTTATTCATGTTGACATTGTGGCTTATGTTATATTTATTTGTTGTTTGTCATGCATTAACAAGATAATATACAATTGAATATTTGAAGGATGTTTGCAGGCTCTATTTCTGGAGAATATAAAAGAAAAAAGAAACATCTTCCTAGAATTTCGTAATGATAATAGGATAATAATTACGAATTAGTTAGGCCTACTTAAAGCAGACTCATAGAAGCAATGACAGAACGAGCTCTGATACTTTTCTATCATTACCTGTATAGCTGAATATTTCATAGTTTTTGATAAAACTCTTTTTTTGAATCACGTTACTTATACAAAACCTTGGCTAATAAAATGTCCTTCTGAAATTATATTTTTCTTTCAATTCAGTTAAGATACAATTCCATCGAGTTAAGATACTAAAATCTTCCTATATAATCAATATTGAGTGTTTGTAACCAGCCTAAAGGTAGATAATTTATCATACTTCCAATATTAAGAATCATCATAGTCCCCGGGGAAGAATTCGTTTCTTCCTTCTTCTAGAACAACTGAAAGCACTCGGTTCTAGTCTGATACAATCTTTATTCATTTATTGCCACTCTCATGGGTCTAGAACACTCACTCGGTGGGTCTGCTTGTCAACTTCCAACGCACTTTATTTTTTATCTTTTTTTATTCAAAGTTGTTTCCATCATCAACAAGATGATGACCTCTTATATTCATAATTTTACATGTTTTTGCTCCAGCCTTGTCCATAGTTAATTTTGGCAATTTTTTTAATGCTCCTACACACGCAAATTAGCCAAAACAAAATCCGAATTAAATCACTCCGGTCTATACATAAATTGTTTGAATTTTTAATAACTATTATCACTCTACATGGGCAATTATATAATTTTTCTTTCTAAAATGGTCGTAAGTTTCTCGAAAGTAGGTCACGTGTGATATCTATCAGACATCTTGTCTTATTCTCTGTTTGTAGATGCTTCCAAAGCTGTTGCAGACGCCAAACGTCTTATTAACACTGCGTTTTTGTTTATTTAATATCGCGCAAAGCTACACGAGGGCTATCTGCGCTGGCCGTCCATAATTTAGCAGTATAAGACTAGAGGGAAGGCAGCTAGGCATCACCACCCACCGCCAGGTTCAAATCCCCGTCACACCAAACATACTCGCCTTCTCAGCCGTGGGGGCTTTATAATGTGACGGTAAATCTCACTATTTGTTGGTAAAAGAGTAGCTCAAGAGTTGGCGGTGGGTAGTGATAACTAGGTGCCTTCCCTCTGAGCCCTCGTGCAACCTTGCGCGAATTCAAAACAAACAAACTACTTTTAAATGAAAAATTTATTCACCGCGTTTATATTCACTTACTATTATTATATTTGTCATAATACATTAGTATTAAATCTATCACATTTTTGAACACTACATTCTTAATTTAGTTTATTAGGTATTTCAAAAATTCGAACGATGTACAACACCAGTATTCCAACCACACTGTATTCACCATATCCATCGCTGACGACGCGTTTTTCTGAATCCAGAACTCTTCAGGCCGGCTGAGATGCAAGAAACACGCCTGAGGCTAAAACACTGTTTATATGAACAATTTGATACAACGACAAAAGTGTTATGGTGTGTAGGCACCATACATTTATTATTATTTTATTTTCATTTTAGGTAACTTAGTCACGTGTTAACCATATATGGTATTGTCATTACTTTGAATTACATCAGTTGTTTATTTGGTTCATAATGGTTTATTAGAGCATAAACTTACTGATATCACCATAAGACGAAACGCTGAGGAAATAAGAATATTTCCACTGGACACTCGCTGTTTCTTTTCATTAGACTTGCTAAACCAGTTTATTGGCCGTCACATCACCATTACATTTGAAACGCATTATATATGTGGATTAGAACGTATTTAACTACAAGTTTAGTTTGTTTGTTGTAGAGGTGTGGCAAAAAAACTAGATATATCACAATATGTGCATAACTGTTTCTAATTTGTGATTGATAAACTAAAGAGACGCACCCCACTGACACAGCGACATGTCTGTGGACTTACACCACAACGAATCGCACAGATAGCCTTTTACGTAGCTTTGAGTTTGATAAGAAATAAAACTAAAAATAAACAAAAGTGAAAGCAAATAATGAAATGTACCAATAGCCAATCTTTGGACTGAAAAAACAAACGGGTCTGATAAAAATAAAACTTTCTGCATAGAAAGTATGCAGTTTAGGAAATTACTTTTCTCAAAGGGTGACGAAGATTATGCTTTTCACTTTTATATCTTGAAGTGCTCGAATCCACGACTTAAAAATGCGTTAAATTTGTTCTGATTCTTTGTCGTAGAGGTAAAAAAACAACAACTGTGATTTCTTGTCTTAGGCAAATGTGAAAACAGAGCCGCTAAAGATTGCGTTAGGAAGAAACAGAAAACTACAAAATATCGACAGTCTGTGCTCTGAATTTGCATATTTTATTAAATTTCAGGTGGTGTTATAATCTGACGGGATCCAAGTTTCAGACTAATTCTCCAAAGGAAAAAAATCTTAACACTGAAGTTCGCTTTTCCTGTGATAAACAAAAACCCACTGACTTCCTCTTGTTATCTCAGTACTTTCATTAATATTTTACAGCTTTTATTATTCTATTTCTTTTAATATAAGACTGATAATACTACCTTCTAAGCAGGAAAAGACAACAGCAGTAAAAAACATAAATTAAAACGTTAACATATGTGAGATATTTATGTTATGTGTGTGGGTTTGTTTTTAGCTCAAACCTACACAATTTGCTACCCGCGCTTTGTTAACCACAAGAATATATATATTGTAATACCTTGTATTTTTTGTACGTTCTTCGTAGTATGAAGTAGCTTTATGTTTAGTTTCATTGTCCAGGATATTGTTTCGATAGATTAGTGCACATTAAAGTAATAAACGAAAACAAACAGTAACAATCCGAACACAACTCTGAGCCTTGCTATGCACTGCCGATTTGGCTTCGCTATAAGAAGACACTAATATATTCTCACAATATCTCGTTATCGTACGTTAATATGCATTATATATAACAAGATATTCAGTTGGTACATAACTAATTACTCAGACACTTATTGAAGTAATTCATTATTAATATTTTTCAGATTTCATATGAAAACAGGTTGTGCAATAGAAACTGGTAAAAGAATTATGAAATTTTGGGTTTTTATCTAAACATTTCTTTATAAGATGAAGAATGGCCATCCAATGAAATCATAAAAATGTAACAACTTCCTGTAAATTATATTACTGTTGCTCATTTTATTTTTCTTACACACAACCACTTTTGTTGTTATAATAGCACATGCAGTTAGCGCAGACACATTCCGTAAATCTAGGTAATTACGAAACATGTATTTTTCATGTATTACGGCTCCCACTGTAATCATATGATGGCCCTCCAAAGGTATCCGACACCCAGATTGAGAACTCTTTAGCTAAAGCCCCTGTACAGGATCAATATTAGCAAGCTGAACTCCGTTGTTACATTGATGTGCTGTTACTTATACACCTGGGTTATGTTACATTGATTTGTGTTGTTACACGTACACCTGGGTTATGTTACATTGATTTGTGTTGTTACATGTATACCTGGGTAATGTTACATTGATCTGTTGTTACATGAACACCTGGGTTATGTTACATTGATCTTTTGTTACATGTATACCTGGGTAATGTTACATTGATCTGTTGTTACATGAACACCTGGGTTATGTTACATTGATCTGTTGTTACTTATACACCTGGGTTATGTTACATTGATCTGTTGTTACATGAACACCTGGGTTATGTTACATTGATCTGTTGTTACATGAACACCTGGGTTATGTTACATTGATTTGTGTTGTTACATGTATACCTGGGTAATGTTACATTGATCTGTTGTTACATGTATACCTGGGTTATGTTACATTGATCTGTTGTTACATGTATACCTGGGTTATGTTACATTGATCTGTTGTTACATGAACACCTGGAGGCTCCTGTTATCATATTTCTTTTAAAACGTCTAATTTCCACAAATAAAATAAAAATAGTTACCCTTTAGTATCCTTTCTCTGTACATTTCTAAGAATCAGATTACATTTTATTTGTATCAGATTTTCGTGACGAGCTAGAGAAAGGGTTATTTATCAGCGCATAATCTACAAGTGAGAGATTAGAGAAAAGACAGTTAACAAACCTTACTCTTTGCCATGTCTCGGGTTATATTTACAACTGATAGACGAGAAAGAAAACAGTTAAACAGCATCCCTTTGTATGTTTTGGGTTATATTTATAACTGATAGACTAGAAAGAAGACAACTAGCAAACGTTATCCTTTGGCAAGTCTTGGGTTATCTTTACAACTGATAGACTAGAAAGAAGACAGTTAACAAACCTTACCCTTTGTCATGTCTTGGGTTATTTTACAACTAGAAAGAAGACAGCTAACAAACGGTATCCCTTTCTAAGTCTTAGGTCATCTTTACAACTGATAAACTGGAAAGACGACAGCTAATAAAAGTTACACCTTTCCATGTCTTGGGTTTCTATTATCTGATCAAATATTAAGGCCACAGCCCTTAAGTGCATCCTTTGTCTCAAATCACTGAGTGCATTCTTGAGGTAAAGAGAGATGAACCATAAATCCTCTGATTCACAGTCCGGAAGTGCTAACGACTAGTCCACGCCTAGTCCATTTTTATGCAATATTATCTACTTATAAAATATGCCTCTTACCCTAGTGGCACAGCGGCATGTCTGTGGACTTACAATGTTTGAAATCGGGTTTCGATACTCGTTGTGGGCAGAGCAGATAGAGCCACTGTGCACCTCTGTGCTTACCTTCAAACAAACTTCAAGTTGTAGTGAAGTTAAACCTGGAAATTTAAGTGATGCTTTAAACAAACCGTCATTTTTAACTGAAAAAGGATGATTTGTCTTAATATATTGTTTTTTTTTTATTATTATAGTCAGTTTTAATACGAAATACCGACGTCTTTTGTATATACTGGCATCACGTAGTGTGCATCACGTGCAATATATGTTACATTTTGTTTAGGTATTAACTATTGCTGTCCCACACAACTGAAAGTTCAGTTACCAAACTAGCCTTTCTTTTCTCGCTGGAACTCTTGAGTAATTACTCTTCAGAACACGTTATAGACAATAGAATCTTTTTATTTCAGACTCCAAACAATGCCTAGTGTTCACAGATTTCTTTCTCTTTGATTGTTATTGGCTTATAACTAAATTTATAGGAACTTGTTTAATTACGGTGGCCATTTTTCCTTACTTCTCATGTTATGAGAAAAAAAGCTCTTACAGACTGCAGACTGCAAACAATAACAACAACCTATGTTTATTATAATTATTCCTGTTCGCGTGGAACTGGTGGTTATCTAGTAGTTAGCTTGTCGGGTTGGAGATTGAAGGGCCAGAGAAATGACGAGACGTAACATTCTCCGTTCTATCAGCAGTGGTGGATGCGTTATAAAAGTGACAGTAAATGTTATATCTTTAAATTGTAGACTAGCTGGAGTTAGTCAATCACAATCACTTCAAATTATTGGGTCACTTTCGTCTTTTTGAGGGGTGAAGGCTAATGGGCTATGAAGGGTGGAATTGGATAACAGCCATTTGGCCACTCCCAGTCTCTCAAGATCTCATGAAATTAACTAATTTTATGTTTTCAACCTAGGTAAATTATGGCCCCCCAGTGGCTCAGCGGTATATCTGCGGACTTACAACGCTAAAAACCGGGTTTGTGCTTAATTCAAAACAACAACGACGTGAAGTATGCATGCACTTAGCACGTCCATTTTTATACTGTTAATTTCATTGGAGCTCACAAACTAAATAATTATGTAATAAAAGCAGTATATTTATGTCAAAAAAGTGCAAAAGTTATTTCACTAATTTTTAATGATTAATTATTACCTTGCAGATCTTTTAATCATTATTAAGCATCTGTGGACACATTTATCTTTTGATGTCATATCTGCACGTCACAAGTTTGCCTGGCTTCTTGGACCCATTAACTGGAATGATGATCACTCTTTGTACACGACTCAAGTGCTGAAATTGATCGTCAGAATCACGTCTCGAACCCTAGACCCTTCAGTTCATAATCCGACACGCTACCATAAGCCAAGTCCGTTTCAAACTGGAAGGCACGTAGATGAGTCTACAAAAACATCTGCATTTATAAATGTATAAAAAAAGAGGAGAAATATTTTCGTCTTTACGTTAACTTACAAACAATTCTGTAAAACAAAAAGAAAGCGGACATTTTTTATTTCTTTTGGTTAAGATACTTCACTAAAATTGAGTGTTCAAAAGACTTGAATGTTTTTTTCATAAACTAATGAGTAAATTTCATCTGGAGTACAGGCACACGTTTCTGCAGAATCTTAATTAAGGCTAGGATTTTCTTTCTACATGTTATTTTGATTTTTTGTTAAAATATATTTCTGTGATTAGAGTACGAGAAACCTTGTGACGTACAGAAAAATGGCACAAAATTTAAACAGGTAATGAAATATTCGATCGCTTTTGGAAAGGGTTTTGACACCGCAAACTCAAGGAATATGGATCATCTTGGGAAACCAAAATTACTCAGGAAATGACTTGCGCCAAGTCATGATGACTTAGCCACACTAAACAAATTACGGCATCATCTAACAGGAAGGAATCCACAAAAATAAAGAAGTGTCAAAAGTCATCCACACATCACATTCCAGAAAGGATCAAAAGCCAACTTCTCACAAGTGGTTTCCATGACATATTTGTTTAATCGTTAGATACTTCAAGTAGATATAGAAAGAAATGGGTCAAGTCACTGGACACAGCGCCTATGATTTATGTGTGATTAGATTGTTGAAACGGGTTATAATAATACATTATTTTTATCCTGCGGGTTTGATAGTTTATGGGAAACATGGAACTCACATTACCTAGTTGTAAACACCTTCCTGTGTATGATAAGTTAGAATCCGTTCACTGAACAATCTCGCTCGTGGAGGAGATATAATCCCACTTTTCGTTGGTAAAAGCTCAGGGGGAACCGATACGGTTGTCTAGATGACTTTCATTTAGTCTATTATTTCAAAATTAGCCCTCGAGTAGTTTTGCACGAAATTAATTTAAGTTGGAGGGATATGCTTGAGACATGAATGGATCATATCGCAATGAAAACTACGCTTGTGGGTTATTTTCAAAGTGCATACCATGAAATATGAATAAGTCCAGATATGGCGAGGCTCCGAAATCATTTTAATATAATGTACTCAATATCTCTATATGTATGAACAGGGATATTTACTCGGATACCATTCATATAATTCCAAACGGTCACTTGTAATTTTATAACATATCAAAGTTTATCAACGAACGAATAACCGAAATGAACTTAAGCTGGAAGATCGAAATGTCAAAATGCGTTAAAAGGTCTTTAATAGGGAGTCTGTAGATTGGAAGTCAAGAATTATACATTAAACAGAAAGCATGCTGTAGGCATGATGCCATTGTGTAGGTGTTAAAGAGGGTGATCCTTGAGACAGACACGTGTTGATGATGGTCTAGTCTGATTGATAATTTCCATTTATTATGACGCATCTCCTGGTTCTTAGTGCAAGTATGACTCCTTTTATTCCTATTACGACTATAAATACTTTACCAGCAAGAAGAATGGACAGTTAGACTCTATTGTAGATAAATAAATATGAATGTATAGTCAAGGTGTTCTGACTAGAATCAAAGCCTGTCTCCCTCCACTAGTATAGCCATCTACTGATAACAGTATTTACAAATAGTGTTCGTGTTCTCTTGGATGATAATTCGGTAGATGTTAAGAAGAAAGTCATTCTTCATTGGCTTGGGTAAGGATTGGATAAATACGAGGTCTGTTCAAAAAATACGTGGACTGTTTGAATTGCGCGGCTCCAGTTGATTCCAGGGGAATCCGCTTGGTGTCGCTAGGTTTGCACAGACCAGCTGATTACGACGCCATTTCCCGATTGCAGATATCTTCATTTGTGTCTTAGCTACGCGGTTTTAAGTGAAGTGCGATTTTTTCGTTTGGCGGATTTCAGAATGAATGACCTGAAGGAGCAACGACTTGCTGTGAAATTTTGTGTTAAACTTGGAAAATCTGCGACTGAAACTTTTGCTATGCTTAACACGGCTTACGGTGATGTTGCTATGAAGCGTACGGCATATTTCAAGTGGCATGAACGTTTTAAGGATGGTCGACAGTCCATTGAAGATGATGAGCGTCCTGGACGTCCTTCGACGTCAACTGACGACCGACACGTCGACAAAATCAACACCCTGGTGCGGGCAAATCGACGTCTGACTGTCAAGGAGCTTGCTGAAGAGTGTGGGATATCAGTTGGATCTTGTTACGAGATTTTGACCGAAAAATTGAAGATGCACCGCGTTGCTGCGAAATTCAGCCCTCAAAACTCGTGAGTTTTTGACCAAACACTCGATCACTGTTCTTCCCCACCCCCCTACTCACCTGACCTTGCTCCTTGCGATTTTTTCTTGTTCCCCAAACTCAAAAGACCCTTGAAAGGAAAAAGATTTGAGACGATTCCCGAGATTAAGGCAAATGCGACGAAGGAGCTGGAGGACATTACAAAAGAAGCGTATTAGGACTGTTTAAACAAGTGGAAACACCGTTGGGATAAGTGTGTGCGTTGGGGAGGAGAGTAAATTGAAGGGGTCCCAGACCTGTAACTTCTAAATAAAGTATATTTTGTTTTATGACGTCAGTCCGCGTATTTTTTTAACAGCCCTCGTACAGACCATATTTCAGGAAGGTAACATCTCAATAAGCTACCTTGAGATTCGTGTTTCCACTAACTTAGACAGGTTGTCGCCTTAAATTTCAAAGTTGAGATTTTTTACCCGGAATTCTTTAGATGCATGGTTTTGTGTATGTTATACAATTGAAAATGGTTACCAGATGTGGTTGTGACTCAGATATGGACTAGTGTAGCCTCTCCTACACATCACCATATGCAATAATATGGACCTTCTTAGTTTCAGTGGACTTCTCTTCAGTTTGTGTACACCCACCCATCCCCCAGTGGCTCGGCGGCACGTCTGAATGTCTATAAAGCTAAAAACCGAACTTCGATACCCGTTATAGATACAGCACAGATAGGTTAACAACAAAAAAACATGTCATTTATATCAGTTAACACAACTCTGGTGTTATAGGCTTATCTAGCTAATATTTTAAGGAATTCTAAAGTTGTGAGAAAGTTGGTTACTAAGCGATTGTTTTCTATCTTTTCTATGCTATTTAAATGGAGTATGCGGCACTTATACGCTCATTTAACTGATACAACCCATGCGTATTGAGTCGTAAGGCTTGCTTGAAGAGCACGTGATAGTGACTGTGCTAATGGATGTAATACAGAAACGTTACGTTCTTCATAATTTTTTTCACAAATGTGAATGAATTGTACTTTATATTTGTTCTTGAATATTATTCCAGAAGATGGCGTAATATTAATTAGGGTAAACATTCCATACGAAACAAAGAATGCATTCACTTATGACTAAAGCTATAATAGTGAACAATTAAACCGTAATTACAAGAATGTGTCCACTCATAACGAACAATATCAAAGCATTATTATTGTAATATGATGCGTCAAAACCTACTTCGATAAATTTGGTATGTACGTATGATCCAGTAAAAGCCTCACATTTGAGAACTTTGCGTGACTTGTAAACCAATTGTATTAGCATAAAGTTATTCTCTGATAGATTTAGAATAGGGTGAGTTAATTATAAGTTTTTTAAGAAAGAATTATAATGGAGGTTCGTGAATCGTTAAATTACATTGTTGGGACTTTTCACCGTGATAAATTTTGAATACGTAACAAGGGTCTTTGAAACTAGCACTCTTCTAAAATAATCAACCTTTTATCATTCAAATGTGAGATTCAGTGCAGGTTAGCAACTACTTTACTTAAAGATAACTATTGTAGAGTACTTCGAATTGTCCTACACTTAATGTTTCATTCTTTAACAACAGATGGTGGATTTCATTTACATCACTGCATAATTACTTTCAAAAGTCTATCTAGAACTGGATTATTAATTAACAGCTGGCTGCTAAAGACCCTGTTAATAGGCTAAAAGCCTACAGTAGGAAGAGAAACTCACCAAGTCGCTTAATTAGGGTTATTTTTCAAGTAATTATATTGCATTATACGCAAAATGTTATAATTACTGTGTTGAAATCTTAACTCGAAATTTCACTGAAAATGCTTCATCAAAGTGGACTTGGATTTAAACTCTTCATCTTAAATAAAATTAAACTGTTTTATTCTACTTTTCTTTATATTACTTGAAAATATTTTGTTCATGATGTTTACCTACATCACATTGTACCTAACAGCTTTGTTTCTTTCGGCTTAGCTGTTGCCAAAGGCATTTAGGCTTATGTTTTTCCCGCAACTCTAGTCTTGAAATTTTCTCAGCAGCAACTACTGACCAGAGGGCGTATAATTACTAAACAGCACCCGTGATATTATTTTATATTGAGTACTGAATAGCGAGATTAACTGTCACACTGATAAGGCTCTAACCTTGGATCTTTCAATCCACAACCAGGCATGTTAACCACTTGGCAACACCTGTCCCATGATAATATAAATTATTGCTTTAAACAGTCCACAAAAGAAAATAACACGTAAAATAGTTAATAAAATTGTATAAAATAAACAAATTTGTTGTGTGTTTGATTTAATTATTGGGTATTAAGGGTGTTGATGTTGCGAAGAATATAAAAGTTTTCCCAAACTTAAAGAGCTGTGTAAAATTATTATTTTCTGTCCTTTTAACCCTGTTTAAGTCGGTTCTATAATCTAATTTTAATTGGTATCAAAACTACAGAGCGTTATGAAATGATCTGTGAAATAACAAATAATCGGTAACAATTTCCAAGTTATTACGTGTTTTAAATTATTTTTTGAATTTCGCGCAAAACTACACGAGGACTGTCTGCGCTAGCCGTCACTAATTTAGCAGTGTAAGATAAGAGGAAAGGCAGTTAGTCATCACCGTCCACCGCCAACTTTTGAACTACTCTTTTACTAACGAATAGTGGAATTGATCTACATTACAATGATCCTTAGCTGAAAGGGCGAGCACATTTGGTAGTACAAGGATTCGAACGCGCGACCGTCCGATTGCGAGTTCAACGTCTTAACCGCTTTGCCACGGTTTTAAATCTGCCCAGACCAAGCTTTGAATTAATGTATAAAACGTAGCATTTACTAAGCAATCAAATATTTGAATAATATAACGAAATCAGTAAAATATAAAAATTCCCTTTCTGATGTTAGAAGTTTCTAACACGCCCCATACTTCCATTTGTGAAAGAATTATGATTAATAGTCAATCCCTCTATAAGGTTAGACGTAAAAGCGTTTGGTGTTATTGGACATTTAGTCCGTTTATTGTATTAGGAGCAAATAGATAGAAAATACCAAAAACTGATCTTACTGTATTAATATATTACCATTGAAATATCAAAACCACTTTAAAAAAGGAGTTGATTTTTAATGTTAAACATCGAACAACACAATACGCTATTTCTACGCTACCCACCACGTGCATCGAAACCCAGTTTCTAGCGTTGTAATTCTAAAGACGTACCACTGTGCCACTGAAGGAGGGTGTTATGGAAGTTTTTTTTTAAATAATAAACCCATATAAAGCTAGTTGTGTGTGTCTATCGAGGGGAATCGAAGCCCTAATTTTAGTATTGTAAATCCGTAGATATACCGCTGTCCCATTGGGGGACAAATACAAAGAGAAAAGGATAGTAGTGTAATCTATTTCTTCCTATAATCCTGAAGCTGAAAATATTTAAAAAGTTAATTTACTTTGTAATTTTTAAAGTTATAACTATTCTAACACCTTAATATGCTTATAACCTTAAACGGTATAGTTCTATTTTCAGTGTGAGTATTATTATTGCTGGTGCAGCGATAAGTCTATGGATTTACAACGCTCGAATCAAGGGTTCGATTTCCCTCAGTGGACTCAGAAGGTAGCCCACTGAGATTTTGCTACACGAAAAACACATACTATCGAATTAATAATAATCATTTTTAATCTTAGAAGTAAAAAAGAACTTAAATATTAATTGCAGTCGTTTCTGAAAGTTTAGTTGTTAGCAATTTCGTATTTCTGATACTGAAAATTTGCTGCTTTTATTTTAGACCCGGATGTGGCCTTATGGTTAAAGTGTTCTGTATTTGAGTTGATGATTTGTTGTTCGCTTTCCTTTCTCGCAAAAATTTACTTCGTACTTTGGGGTTGTGAGTGAGTTATAAGAGTAAAAACTAAACTCTAGATCACACAAGAGTACCTCAAGTGTTGACTGTTGACAAGCTGCCCTTATTCAAGTCTATTAGTTCAATTATAGGGACAACTAGTGTAGTTAGCCCTCGTGTAGCTTTATTTATAGTTAAACGCAAAGCTACACAAAGGGTTTATCTGTGCTCTGTCCATTGATACCCGTTGCAAGTCCTTGAACATACCGCTATGCCGCTAGGGGCGTGTAGCTTTGAGCTAACGGTCTTTAGGTCTTTGACACAAAACAGTTTTTATTTACGTTATTTGTGTTATCAAAAACGTATCAAATTAAACTTATTTCATTAGTTTAGAAAGTAAAAAAAAATGTGCTGAAGAAATAAAGCCAGGATATTTATTTCCAATATTTCACTTTGTTTTACGCTTGTAAGTGCTTTTATACTATGCGCTCAATACTTTTGGACAGCAATCATCATCGTACTATGATGGAATTCTTGCTTATATGATACTGGAAAACCTTTTTATTAGACGATTTGCAACCCCCATCTTCGCGAAATTTTTATTCTGTGATTATGTAGATTTGCAATTGGAGTCGCGATTTTTCCGTTTTCATCACGAAGAACTTTATTTTTCTTCATTCGAAACAAAAAAACAGCTGATTCGACGTTTGTGGAGTTATAAAGCAATGAATAGCGCGTCAGAAACAGTTCTGAATTATCAGTTTTTCAACTATATAACGAGTATTCAAGCAAAAAATTGTCATTTGTGATCAGAAATTGAGAAAAAACGTGGAAAAATGTTCTCGAAGCGGTGCTATTTGTTTACAAACACGCAGGTTGCATGTATGACGTCATTAATACGTCACACGCGAATCTGATGCATCGCCGCCATGGGTAATCAGCTGGTGTTAATAATAAAATTCTTCCTCAGAGTGTTTGACATTGCAAGGAGATTGTTTCAAAGCCAGAGTGTATTCTAGTAAACATTGTTCGTCTGAAGTGAAGCGCAATGGGCTAATTTTGATGCGCTAATCACGAGTATCGAAACCAGTTTTTAGCAATTTAAACTTTCAGATCTGTGAAAGGGGAATCTTCTAGGAGACAAGAAAGATTAAATGTCGGAATAATTTTAGAACAAAGCCTTCACCCTATTAGCTAAATGAGTGATCTGTTACGTCACAGAGAGGAGGGCTAAATATCGCTTATACCTTATAAGTCAGCCGTTATAATGAAGTCTTATTAGTAAGTGAAGACTTGGTTTTGGGTAGATAATAGTTTGAAGTTTTCTTGTCCTACTTGTAAATTAGATAGCACTAATAAAGAATAAGATTATCAGGTCTACCGTGACGTAACCTATGCTATATATCGCTCATTAAGGTATCGCGCATGTCCATTTATTTAAAACAGCAGACAATATTCTAAAAGTCGTGTGAGCTAATTAAACAAGCGATAAAGACGATTGTTTAAATTATAAAGTTAATAGATCGATAATAATTGTTTTGTTTAAATAGTTTGATTAGTTGGTTTAAATTTCACGCAAAGCTACACGAGAGTCAACTGCAATAGCTGTCCATAATTTAGCAAGGTAAGCCTAGAGAGAAGGCAGCTAGTTATAACCACCCTCCGCCAACCCTTGGGCTACTCTTATATCAACGAATAGTGGAATTGACCGTCAAATTACAATGACCTCACTGCTGAAAGGGCGAGCATGTTCGGTGTGACGGGGATTCGCACTCTCGACCCTTATATTACGAATGAAACACCCTAACAACCAGGCAAGCTATAAAAAAGACACATTTAACTTCTTTTAAAGTTAAATATTATGAAGAGTTGCGAATTTTGGGGAAAATTAGAATCGATTTTTAATTCTTATAACAAATCTTTTCGACAAAAACAAAAACCACATTCAAAAAACAAAAGAAGAACGCCTGAACTCGGCATGGCCAGGTTGTTAAGGCCCTGGACTCGTAATCCGAGGATGGTGGGTTCGAATCCCCGTCACACTCCATATTCTCGTCCTTTCGGTCGTGGGGGCGTTATAATGTGATGCTCAGTCCCATTATTATTTAGTAAAAGAGTCGCCCAAGAGCTAGCGGTGGGTGGTGATGACTAGTTGCTTTCCCTCTAGTCTTACACTGCTAAATTAGGGACGGCTAGCGCACATAGCCCTCGTGTAGCTTTGCACGAAATTCAAAAACAAACTATTTAACTCGTAAATTTATTCTGAACTATTAATAACGTTATTTCTATTTTGTCGAAGACTTGAGCAAATACGTTTGATTAAAAATAAATGTTCGTGCTTTGAAACGTTGTCTTTACTATTATTGTAAGCCTACGAATTTACAACGCTAAAATTAGGGGTTCGATTCCCCTCGGTGGACATAGCAAGTATCCCCATGTGACTTTGCTATAATAAGAAAAATACACACGTTACTGTTGTTTAGTTTGTCGTATTTATTGTTGCGTTTATAGACGTCGCTGAAGTCGCCACACACGTGTATGTTTTCGTCGAACGTGATTAAATTTTGTCAGAACGTTCAACTTTACATAAAGGGATAGGGGGGAATTCAGTCGATTTCAATTTATTTGTTTCAACTTTCCCTAACAACAACAACAAGAAACGAATAAATGCATTTCTGTTTTGACCTTTTTTTTGTTCCTCTTGACGTCGAACCTACCGATAAAAAAGAAATAATATATCTTTTGAACTGAAGGAACTTCAAAACACTTGTATTTTACTCCACCGCTGACGGACTTCGCATAACTCCAGAGAAACCACTTGAAGAGTCCCTGAAATAGGATTATTAACAAGTAATAAAATCACCTCCTTATTTCTACGACAGTTATACGGATAATTTATTTGTTTATAATAAAACTGTGCATTGTTATATACGTTTAGAATCCTCTTCTCCTTAATTTATCCAACATATTCGATTTGTTAGCTATACGAATAGCTAACATTGGTGGGTTGGTAGATATAAATATATATTTATCAGTGTGTTTTCTTATAGCAAAGCCACACCGGGCTATCTGCTGAGCCCACCGAGAGGAATCGAACCCCTGATTTTAGCGTTGTAAATCCTAAGACATACCGCTGTACTAGCGGGGGGCATATATTTATCAATATATTTGTTTAATTTCGAGCAAAGCTACACGAGGGCTATCTGCGCTAGCTGTCCCTAATTTACCAGTGTAAGAGTGGAGGGAAAGCAGCTAGTCATCATCACCCACCGCCAACTCTTGGGCTACTCTTTTACCAACGAATAGTGGGATTGATCGTGACCTTATAACGCTCCACAGCTGAAAGAGCGAACGCAATTGGCGCAACGAGGACTCCAACTCTCGACCCTCAGAATACGAGTTGTGTGTCCTTAAAACCTGGCCATGCCGAGCCAAAACATACGAAGCTCCCATTAAGGTAATAAAAGACATTTGCTGACATTTTGAAATGTACAATTTCCAAACAGAGATTCACTGTTTACATTTCACCACATAGCATGTACGTGACCCTGATTATTAACGTTGGTATTTTTGAACTTTCAAGAGAAACGAGTGGATAGGGAGCGCTCGACTCGTAATCTGGTGGTTGCGGGTTCGAATCCTTGTCACAGTAAACATGATCGCCCTTTTAGCCGTGATGGTGTTATAGAGTAACGGTCAATCCTACCATTCGTTGTTAAAATAGTAGCCCAAGTGTTGGCGGTGGGTGATGATGACTAGCTGCTTTCCCACCACTCTTACACTGGTAAATTAGGGACGGCTAACACAGATAGACCTCGTGTGGCTTTATGCGATATTCAAACCAAATTTAATTTTAAATAAAAAATCCCAGTTCCACACCTGTATGTTTGCAGATTCAACACCTGAAAACCGGGTTTCGATACCCGTGGTGGGCAGAGCACATTGTGTAGCTTTGTGCTTAATTTCAAACAAAGAAATTAATACCTTACGTGGTAACGTACATTATATTTTCTTATTTCGTAAATACGGTATTCTCTGTAGCCAAAGTATAAAAAAGTGAGAAAATAAACACATACAAGACCTGCCTTTCTCCTATTGGTCACTTTTCGGGACTGTGTATTTGTTTGTTTCAGATATTCGCACACAGCTACAAAACATCTAGTTTCTAATTTTGAACTAATACTGAAGATAACCCAGCAAATAAACAGCATCCGTCGGAAACTTTTAGGCTACTCTAGTCGATCATTTGGATTTGACCGTTACTCTTATAACGCATACACGGCACCAAAGAGCAGGATGCGACTTTGCTGCAACGAGACATGAGCTATAGAGTAGATGATTTAAAGTCCATCACTTTAACCATTAGTTCGTGCTTTTCGTTACAATAATATTACAATTAAAAAATAACAGCTTTTGCTGTTACAGTGTGGAAGTAAACTGCATGTGTTTATTAGTAATATAGAAACAGCTCTATTCTATAGGTTGTTACCCTTTTTGCTTTTATATTTATTCTTGTACGTTATAAAAAATTGCTATTAAAAAGCTGTTTCTCAATTGGTAATTGGAACTCTGTGATGTGTACTAGAGTGAAATTATGTTTAGCCTACACTTCAGTCCTTAATCGATTCCTGTACCTACTTCCCTTGATGATACACACGTCAGAACAAGCCCCTGGAAAGAATATTAACTCACACTTTTACGTTAGTGTAACTGACAACTTTGTAAAATTACTAGACTTGGCTGCTTGCGACGGTCGTAGTTAAACCTTGAAAATGTGTTTTAATGTTTCGAAGTAGGCACTGTACACATTACGAAGTTCATGTGAAAAGATTCGTTTTTGATGGGTTTTCTTTTCGTCGTGAAGAGATTAAACATTGTGTTGTGAAATAGGCTTCTTTTTGGGGGGAGTCGTAAAAAATAGATTCGATTTGGCGTCTTGAAAGAGATTCATTTTTAGTCGTAAAATAAGTTACTTGCTGTGTTGTGAAAGCAACTTATTTTTTGGGGTCGGGAAATAGATTCGTTTTTGTATTTGAAAGAAGTTCGTTTTATTGAAAAGGATGCTCTATTTTTGTTACAGAAATGGCTTGTTTTTATTCTCTTTGTTAACAGCCCGGGATAGCTTAGTCTAAGTATTCAAAATAAAGATTATTTAGTCACTTAGAACCACGTGTACATAGGTTTTATTCACCCTCATAAAGTTTTGAAATTATTTACTAGCTTCGATGGCGTAAATAATATTAAAAGCACAGTTTACATATGTTTCTTACCAAGGGATAATTACGAAGGATTGAGTTTGTTTTATAAAACGATTTTGAACGTGCAATTCAGCGAGTCACATGATAACCAGTCGAAATAAAATAGCGCTGGAACCGACTATGACATATTATCTAGTGCTAATTAGGTATGATAATGTCATCAACGATTTCTCACTTTTGGCGTGGCTATGTAATAGCTTTTTCCGACGTGTAAATATTAAGAAAACCAAGTAAATTTGGATAAGCTCGGGGCACCAGGACCATCCAAAATGAGACTTGCACCAAGCCATTGTATGCAGAGTACGACGTCTTGTAACAGGTGAGAACCTCAGTGATGTCGAGAAACCCACTTGTTGAGAAATTTATATGCAAAAACGGCTCGTTTGGGTTGAGAAAATATTTTACAAAAAAGTGAGAAAATAAACACATACCGTTTTTGCATATAAAAAAGGTGAGAACCTACATACACATAGGTCAGTAACAAAAATCGAGCCATAAGGAACAGTACTGAACAATATCACAAGGAATCTATATCTAAAAACAAAACCAACAAAGATTAGACCTCTATTCACACTTCGAACTCGAAACTCGCCGGATGCAACACCTATGGACTTCTGTACCTTAGGACTATCGAGTTCTGGAAAAATCATTGTTTTCCTACACCAGATGGTTAGTGGAAAGTATTAAGTGAGCAGTGGTTCACAACCTTTTCGATTTTATTATTGATTTTTAAGTCCAAAATAAATCAAATTGTTACACAGAGATTGTTTTATAACATATATAAAAACTAATGACGTGTATAAATCTTTTATATTACAACCTTGATTCCTTGATTTCCATGAAAACCTACATTAACAGTTCGAAATGTGGTAAAAAAAACAAAAAACTTTATAGGCAGATGCAGCCGTTAATAAATAAATGCCTTTCAAATATTACTTTCTCCGTCTAAACTTTTTTCTCAAAAGCTCGACGGCCCGGCATGGCCAAGCGCGTTAAGGCGTTTGACTGGTAATCTGAGGGTCGCGGGTTCGAATCCCCGTCGCACCACACATGCTCACGCTTTCAGCCATGGGGGCGTTATAATATGACGGTCAATCCCACTATTCGTTGGTAAAAGAGTAGTCCAAGAGTTGACGATGAGTGGTGATAACTAGCTGCCTTCCATCTAGTCTTACACTGCTTAATTAGGGACGACTAGCGCAGATAGCCCTCGAGCAGCTTTGCGTGAAATTCACAAAACAAACAAAAAAAATCGACTTTTCTACTTATTTAAGAGGAATATTTCGACAACTATTGAAAGGTTTTCGAAATTTTTATCAGACATGAATAATGATCTCTGATACAAATACGCAAGTTTACAATTTAAAAAAATGCGCTAAACACGATAACTGAGTAATCAGTGTTTACAGAAATAAAAGGATTCGTTTGTCAATAGCAGAAACTTACTCATGTAAGTAAAGTCTATGTTTGATTCATAACGCTGAAGAAAGCTTGGATGCATTGAATTATTTAGTAATCAACTCAGAACGACAAAAGCCTCGTTTAAGAGGTTTCCGTCCCACGTAACTAAATATCATATATTGCACCTTATATCCAAAAACTACATCCTTTATTTCAAATAAGGGAAAATTACGTTTTTAAGGAAACTTAAAATCAAACAACGAATTTTCAGGTGTGAAGTGAGAAAGATGAAACTTACAGGATGAAAAGTGGACACCACGTTTCGAAGACGAGTTAAAAACAACAGGCAGTGTTAAAATTCAAACTCGGGACCTCGTGCACGCTAAGCGAGGCTTTACCAGCTATGCAAAAAATTTTAACGTTTGTTTGTTTTTTAAATTGCGCGTGAAGCTACTCAAAGGCTCTCTACGCTAGTCATCCCTAATTTAGCAGTGTAAGACTAGAGGGAATGCAGCTAGTCATCACCACCGACCGCCAACTCTTGGGCTACTCTGTTACCAACGAATAGTGGGATTGAACGTCACATTATAACACCACCATGGCTGAAAGGGCAAGCATGTTTGGTTCGACGGGGATTCGAACCCGCGACCATCAGACTACGAGTCGAAAGCCTTAACCCACGTGACCATGACGGGCCTGCTTTAATGTGTACAGCAGCTCTCTATCACGTAAAACATAGAATAACATAAATCTGGTGGCAAACAAAGTTTCTTCTGTTGAAATTTTGATTGGGCGTATCTTCACGTGATTCATAAGGTTATCCTAGGCACGATTTCCTTTAATAATGTTAAATTCTAAAATAACAATTGTACAAAAGAAGTTCTAAGTTGGTGACATATGTAGATTAAAATCTACAGCCATTTTTTCTTTGAAAAAGAGCAAAGTGAATCGATCCTAAAGTGAAATAAAGAACACAGTCAGTGTGAACCAAAGCAAACCGCTTGGTCCATTTTGTTGTCATTATTCTATCGATCCTGAAGTGAAATAAAGAACACAGTCAGTGTGAACCAAAGCAAACCGCTTGGTCCATTTTGTTGTCATTAGTCTATCGATCCTGAAGTGAAATAAAGAACACAGTCAGTGTGAACCAAAACAAACCGCTTGGTCCATTTTGTTGTCATTAGTCTATCGATCCTGAAGTGAAATAAAGAACACAGTCAGTGTGAACCAAAGCAAACCGCTTGGTCCATTTTGTTGTCATTAGTCTTAGTGATACTCTTTGTGCCAAGAGAAAGTTTAAAACATTTCATTTACCCATCAGCCTTTTCGCATTACGAGCTTAACAGCGAATGTTTTTTGTGTAAGATTATATCTCGTCTATATGGTGTATCCATTTCGTAAACATCTTTTACGTACTGGATTAGACAACGCGGCAACATTTAACTTCTACCTAAAATTGACTTGTTGAGGTAAAAATAATCCTCCATATTCTTTTTTCATGTGCTCGCTTTCTCTCTTACTTCAAACAAAGAGCTGTAAAGTGAACAATATATTCACTAGGCTGTTGGAGTTTTAAACCTAGTAACGTTTTCAAGAGAAAAGCCTAGTTAAATTACCTTACAAAGTGTTACTTAGAAAAAAAACACTCTTAAACACTCGCCTCTCTTAATAAACGTCAGTATCTGTGTATATCTGTTCCTTATAAGTTTTAACATTTATTGATAAACCAGCACTAAACTTATAGGTATTAACAGTTTTACTAATAAAGCAGATAACAACGTTTTGACCTAAGAAAGTCGAAACGTTGTTCTCTGTTTTATTAGTAAAATTCTTAACACCCATACCAGCCATCCTATGATATATTTTTACTTCAAGTGGCTTTCTCGTTATCACGAAACACCAAACTTAATTATTTTAAAGGCAGAAATAAAACAGCAATAGAAGAAAGAAAAGTAAAATAAATTGGAAAGTTTTGGTTTGAATTTTGCGCAAAGCTACTCGAGGGCAATAACTACTTTCTCTAGCAAAATAATAAATGCAAAATCTTACCTTGATAAAACTCGTTTATCAAAACTAGTTTGCTTTAAGTTATATCAAATATTTGTACTTATAATTGTCCCACAAGACGTCATGTTTTGCAGTTTTTACTCTTAAGCATAAAACCTTGACACAATGATACATAATTGTAAGAGGAAAGGGGTGAATTCACCCCTATCTAATTTCGGTTTGGTTCGGTTTGGTTTGAACTTTGCGCAAAGCTATAGGAGGACTATCTGCGCTTGCTGTCTCTAGTTTAGCAGTGTAATGCTAGAGGAAAGGCAGATACTCATCACCACCCACCGCCAACTCTTGGGCTACACTTTACTAACGAATAATGGGATTAATCGTCACATTATAACGCCCCCACGGCTGAAAGGGCGAGCATGTTTAGTGTGACGGGGATACGAACCTGCGACTCGTTAATTCCACCTAGTAGTCACGTGTCTTCGTGGGTGCGCAAATCACAGACTAGAAACTACTGTTTTAAAATACAGCGTGTATTTGTTTCGAAAATAAAATATTATTATAAACAGTAAAACCTTATATTGTCTGTTTAACTGATCATTCTCTAGGTTTATCCCTATATCCATACATCTGTAGTCTTAACTGTGGGGGCGTTATAACGTGACGTTCAATCCCACTATTCGTTAGCGATGGGTGGTGATGACTAGTTGCCTTCTCTCTAGTCTTACACTGCTGAATTAGGGACGGCTAGCGCAGATAGCCCTCGTGTAGCTTTGCGCGAAATTCAAGACAAACTAAACCTCATCTCATATTCAACTACCGAGTTAGCTGTGTGTTTGTCTATGTTTTTGTCGTTTCAGCTAATAATCTTCCTTTTTCTTATCCGTCTACTTTCTGTCGAACCAGTTTCTGGAAGTCCATGAAATACGTGGTTTGGTTTCGGTTCCTTTCAGGTTTAAACAAGTTCCTTTTTTTTCAAAGTTTGTAATCTTGTTTAAGTTCGTGTCTGTTACAGGAACAACCTCTTTTACAATTTCTGTTCGATTGAGAGAAGTTCATACAGCATGAAAGGAATGCCGGAAATTAAAATTGTACAACCTGGGGAGTGGGGTGTTCTCTGGATCTCACATCCCGTCAAATGTTGTCTCGAAGTTTTCTTGAAGAACGAAGTTATGAGCGGAAAACTATGAATAGTACAAAATAACTTAGAGCTCTCCAGGTGTGTGATAAACAGTGTAGTCACGTTTTATCCACTTCGTTTTTATTTATCCGGTTTCTCGTCACGAAATCACGGAAATTCTGCTGTTGCTTTATCTTTGATTTTTTCAAACAATAACACATGTTTCTGTAATGTGGACATATCAGAACAAGTGGACGTAAAATATTTTTCTTATTTTTTCGTCTTTGGTGACGAACCCTAAAACCTCTTTTTCCACAATGCTTCACTGATTATTTTTTTCTTGTGCATTTTAGTTCGAGTTTAATCCATTCGCTTATTTAGGCTTCACTTTGCGATTGAAAAGAATTATCTTCTAATCAAAATTATGTAATATCCTACATGCAGAAACTTTATGCAGATTATTAAAAAAAAGAGATGGATTAAATCTAACTGAGAGGGTCTTCAATTATGAGGAGGGTTTGTCCCAGTTATATACATATGTATATCATATGATATTTTTATTCTATGTGTCTATTTAACTCTATGTTCAATATCCATCTCACTATGCGTCACTTCACATCTGTGTCCAATATCCATCTCACGACGTGTTTCTTTACATCTGTGTCTACTATCCATCTTACTATGTTTCCCTTCACATCTATGTCCAATACCCATCTCACTACATGTCCCTTTACATCTGTGTCTAGTATCCAACTCACTATGTGTTCCTTCACATTTGTGTCTAGTATTCATCTCACTATGTGTCCCTTCACATCTGTCTTGTATACATCTCACTATGTGTATGTTAAATTCTATGTTCAGTACCTATCTCACTATGTGCCTGTTTGCTTTTATGTCTATTATTCACCATACAATGTGTCATGGTCCGGTATGGCCAGATGGTTAAGACACTCGACTCGTAATCTGAAGGTCGCGGATTCGAATCTTCGTCCCACCAAACACACTCGCCCTTTTAGCCGTGAGAATGTTATAACGTGCGGTCAATCCTACTATTCGTTGGTAAAAGAGTACCCAAGAGTTGGCGGTGACTGGTGATGACTATCTGCCTTCCATCTAGTGTTACACTACTAAATGAGGGACGGCAAGCGCAGACAGCCCTGGTGTAGCTTTACGCGAAATTTAAAAATAAACAAACACTATGTGTTTATTAGCATGTGTCCAATATCCATCTCACTATGTGTCCTTTTATATTTCTGGCCAATATCCATATCATTATGTGCCCTTTTACATCTGTGTCTAATATCCATCTCACTCATCCAAACAGAAGAAACTATTGGTCTATTTTAATTATGTATATCTATGTTTGTTAATGGTAATTAATTTATTCGACTGGCGGTGAATTAACAGGAACCAAAGCATTACGAACTTGGTCTTACAAACATCCTGTTCGTGTTCATTTTACGTCGTTCTTCAAAATAACTATCGAATAAGGGCAGGAATCCCAGGTGGTTTAGTGGTTACTCAGAAGGCTTATATCGCTAAATCTCAGTTTTAAGACTTGTGGTAGGCACAGCAGAAATAGCCCATTGCGTCGTTTTGTACTCAACGACAACAAACAAAGATAGAAGTATCATCTTGCTGATGAAGAAAGGTTATAAATGTATAGATACTGGTTTGTATATATAAATAGTTTAATGAAGATCGAACATGATATATGTGTGTATCTATACAAATATAACGGTAATGTCTATTATGTGCTTAACTAACTACTTGGCAGAACATTGATGGATCTCAGCAAAATTAGCATGGATGTTTGTTAGATCCATGGAGTTATACAAACGAGTTTTCAGTTCTAAATTTTAAGGTTTCTTTACTTTGCATCCTCTTAATGAATTTTCACTAAATTTGATATGGTAATTCAATGAATGGGTCCATGGGAAGACAAAAAAATTTCAGTGATGCATTTTGCAGTTCTATAGTTTTTTTTTTGTTTACAATGATATATATTGGTTTGAATGTTTTTTAATTTCGCGCAAAACTACACGAGGGCTATCTGCGCTAGCCGTCCCTAATTATGCGGTGTAAGACTAGAGGGAAGGCAGCTAGTCATCACCACCCACCTCCAACTCTTGGGATACTCTTTTACCAACAAATAGTGGTATTGACTGTAACATTATAACGCCCCCACGTCTGAAAGGGTGAACATGTTTGGTGTGAAGGGGGTTCGAATTTGCGACCTTCAAATTACAAGTCGAGTGCCCTAACCACCTGGCCATGCCGGGCCTTGACATATATTGGATTGTTTGCTTGTTTCATGAATGAATTGCACGCAAAGTTACGCGAAAGCTATATGCGCTAGCCGTCCCTAATTTAGCAATGTAAGACTAGAGGGAAGGCGCCTAGTTATCACTACTCACCGCCAACTCTTGGGCTTTTCTTTTACCAACGAATAGCAGGATTGATCGTAACTTTATAACGTTGAAACGGAAATTCGAACCCGCGAACCTCAAATTGCAAAACAAGCGCCCTAACCCCCTGGTCATGCCGGACCTTGTGATAAGGAACGCGAACCATAGATCCTCAGATTCACAGTCCAAGCACGTGAGTACTGAACTATGTACAATGTGTTTATGGTGTAAAACAAGAAGTCCTTTTATGTAAAGTAAATTTAATTATTAAATGCATAAAGATGGGATTTCCCTGTAGTAAAGCACTGAATTTCGGAATTGGTAAACCAAATTTAAATTCATGCGATACCACAAAATATTCCATACACTCCAGGCTGCGAGGGTGTTATAACTGTGCGACTCGATTCCTTGGTGTAGATAATGGTTGGTAGGGTTAAGCTGACCTGTTGCCTTCCCTCTGTACCCTATTTGAAAATTAGGACTGCAGTATACAGCCTTATGTAATCGTTCTGCCATAAATACAAATATAAATCACCTTATCGCACCAAGCCATAAAAACAGACTTTAGATGGAACACAAACAGAGAAACTCTGAGCCACGGAACTTGTATTTTTAACACAAACAGTACTTTATAGGCACATGAGCTAAATGATCACATCAGTAAACCATAGAGTTCAGATATAGGTATCTCTAATTTTGAGCTTATAACCAGAAGATGGAAGGCCAGTTAGTAACTCCTTCCACCAGAAGGTCTTTGTTCGATTTCTTTAACGATGTTGACTGTCACTCGTATAACACAAGAACAATGTTGACGAGAAAATTGTTCACGGTATCGTTCTCGAGCTGATATATTTCTAAACAAAACACTTTAATCCTTAAACATACGTACCATAATACCTATTCACAGCGAAAATATCCCAAATACCTAAATTTCTGTATATCTTTCATATTTATATTAAAGGCTCCCTAGTGGCACAGTGGTATGTCCGCAGACTCAGAGCGCTATAAACCGGGTTTCGATTCAAACAATTTCTATTGAAAAATTAATATCGACAATTCCATAGTTCGTAGCCAGTAAAAATATTCAGTAAATTTATAATATATATTTTATTGTATAATTAAAAACTAATGTTATAACTTGAGTTCTATTGTTTTATATACGTGTGTGAGTTTCTTAGTGTGTTAAGGAATAAGATTTGTAAGGTATCTGATCATGTGTGGTACAAATGACTTATTTATAAAGACGAGATTTTCAATTTAAAATTCGATGATAAATTACTGTAGTATAATAAGTTATAAAATAATATTTTGTGTTAACAGCCTTTTCCATTGTTCTGATTTAAACAGGGCGCTGATGATCCTTCAAAGTATTTTCCTTCTAAATGATTCCTTTCCTTCCAAAGTACGTATACAAAAGCGCCATCTAAAATGTCAATAAAAGAAAATAGAAAAGAACCTACTTCGTTCTTGGAATTACATTGCAAATTGAATTCAACAGAAAATCAAGATTGCGACCACTCATTGCTCATTGATGGACACAAGAAAGATGCTCAAACATCTTTGGATAAATCTCTTAGGAACATTCCTCTTGCGGCAGAAAGTAATTCTTCTCGTGGTGAAGAGCATCCAAACACAAACAGACCTCTGAAAGAACAAACGGGCGTGTCCTCCAAGCCATCCAGAGGTAACCTTCCTAAGCATGGAAAATTCATAAGTTGTGAAATATTGCCCTCTACACAGAAGCATCCACGGCAGAAGGGCGAAGTTGAGGAAGTAGTCACGCTTAGAAGGTACAGTGCTCCACCAAATGGAATCAAACACGTACGCACAATGTCTTTCGAGAAAGCTGGAGATTATGAAAACCAGTCCGTTTCTTCTAGAAGTCCGGCAACAAAGAGACATTCCCTTCTTCACAGAGGTGATACCAGTCTGAGTCTCGACAACAGTGGATTTCAACGTTGCCTGCCACAGTGTATGCGTTTTGTCTTCGCAGATCACGAGGCAGAACGTTTGTACAAAGAATATTACCAAAACGAGAAAAGAAACGATTTCAAGTTATGCTTAGCTGTTATCTTCCTGGTCGACCTAGTGCTTCTATGTTTCCATAGTTACTTGTTTCGCCATTCTCGTATATATCATTTGATTGCTCTCGTTCTTGTTGGGCTAGTAGATGTTGGTTCCTTCTTGGTGTACAACTTCAAAGACTTACCCAGTTGGATATGGATAGTGATTCCCTTTGTTGCCTGGTTCCTCCAGATAATGCAGGTGTTATGTGACATGTGGATTTACCATGTGCCCATCATGCCTAGTGACTCAGTCCCATGGGTTCTTTTGTATTCCTATTTAATTTATGTACTTTTTCCTGTCAGATTACGCGTCTGCATAATCTTGGGAGTTGTTATGACTGCATTCCATTTGCTTCTTGTGGTGTCCTCACCGGGAAAAACAGAATATATGGGAAACCAGGTAAGAAAACCATTTACAGTGGAATTGTAAGATAGCTGAGATTTAGATTTTGTGTTTTGTTTGATTGTAATTTCGCGCAAAGCTACGCGGGAGCTATCTACGCTAGCCGTCCCTCATTTAGCAGTAATAGACAAGAGGGAAGGCAGCTAGTCAACACTACCCACCACTAATTCTTGGGCTCCAATTTTTTATAAAAAAATAGCAGGATTGATCTATATTATAACGAGCTCAGAGCTCAAAGGGTGAGCATGTTTGATCAGAAGAATTTGCACATGCAAATTACAGGTCAATCCTTCTAACCACGAGACCATGCCAAGCCTTCTGAGGCATTGGAAAAGAATTAAAAACGTAAAAGTTAACTTGTATGTATCTACATTGTAATGACCAACTGAAAAAAAAATATGTGCTAATTGTCCCTAACTTAACAGTGTAAGACTAGAGGGAAGGCAGCTAATCATCACCACCCACCGTCAATTCTTGGGTTACTCTTTTAACAACGGATAGTAGGATTGACCGTCACTTTAGACCGCTTCCACGGCTGAAAGGGAGAGCATGTTTGGCGCGATGTGGATTCGAACCTGCGACCCTCAGACTATGAGTCGAGTGCCCTAACCACCTTCCATGCGAAGTTTAGTAGGGGACTAGGCCGCTGCTTTTAATTCTTCTAACACCCTTCATTAGGGTCATGGTTGCCTCCTGAAACATAAAATGATCACAGAAAAGGTTTCAAAATTAACAGGAGATATATTACAATTGTTTTTTAACAATATGATAGTGATATTTTCGGAACCGAACTACTAATGTCATACGTTAATTATATGCTAATTGACGGTCCAGACCGTGCGTCATCTAATGCTGCATTCAAGGGTCCGTGGTTCTGGTCTCTTTGTGTGTAAACGTATGCTGTATATAAATGATGTTTGAATTCCACCATGGGATTAAAGTAGTCCAATGATTAGCAATGGTTGTTCTTAGTTGGTTTTGTTCTTTTGTTAAGTTCGTTATTAATTCATCTGAGTAGGTAGACTACGTTATCACTAGAATTAAATGTAAATAAAAGCATTATTCCTGAAATTCAATATTATCCAGTTTGTAGCAAAATTTATTTTGTCTTTCAAAGTGTACAGTTCAAAAAATAATAATTCTGTGTAGGTAACAACACCTGTTTACTGTTTATCACGTTATAACACTTAAACACACTGCAGAGTGACATGAATTATTAAAATAAGTTTTTATCCCAAATCACTTACACCTGGAAAAGTAACTTTAATATACAGGTACCAATTCATAATTTACAGTTTTTTACTTATTTTCTCGCTTATACCCAATTCTTTAGGACCCAAACTTCTATTTTTAAAATCCAATAACAAGATCCTTATTTGTTGAGAGAAAATAAAAAATATTATAACTTGGTTAAACAAATCAGTTAGATTCTGATGTTTCTAATACGGTCATAATTTCATTATATTCTACTTCACTTCTATCAAAGTGTATATACATACAAGTATTGAAATAAAGCCAATAATTCTATTCTGATTTTTCCAATAATTTCCTTATAGGTAGGAGCCAATCTCTTTTTGTTTTTTTGCGTTAACGTTCTCGGTGTCGTATCTTTCTTCTTCGCTGAACGCCAGCAGAGGCAGGCCTTCTTAGAAACCCGCCAGAGTCTAGAAGCCAAACTAATTCTAGAGGAAGAATCTCAGGAACAAGTACGTTATTTTGTTTGTTATTAAGTTAACCACAGCCTTTTGTAATAGTATTCAGTATTTTTATTAAAATAATAATATGTTTCTGTATTCTTATGAAAATAAATACAGTATTGTGTAATTTTATTAAAATAAATATAGTGTTCTGTATTTTCATTAAAATATCTAAAGGTTTCTGTATTTTTTATTAAAATAAATATAGTATTCTGTATTTTTTATTAAAATAAATATAGTATTCTGTATTTTTATTAGAATAAATATATAGTATTCTGTATTTTTGTTAAATACCCCCCCCCAGTTAATACAGCGGTTGGTCTACGGATTTACAACGTTAAAATCAGGGGTTCGATTCCCTTCGGTGGGCTCAGCAGATAGCCCGATGGGACTTCGCTTTAAGAAAACATACACAAATGTTTATTAAAATAACTATCATCAGCATCATCAACCACTCGATTCCGTCAAGGAACATAGGGCTGCAATCACTTGCGGATTCATGAACAGGTAATTTAAGTGAGTAGGTTGTTAGCCCACTGCACCGAGCCGTCCCTAATTTAGTAGTGTAAGACTAGAGGGAAGGCAGCTAGTCATCACCACCCACCGCCAACTCTTGGGATACTCTTTTACCAACGAATAGTGGGATTGACCGTCACATTATAACGCCCCCATTATTAAATACTTAATATTTCTTTCTTTACAATTATTTTAATATATTTTTATTTATCTTTTAGCATTTTCATATTTGTAATGACCCAGATGCAGTTCTGTTCTTAGTATTCGTGTTTCATTTTGTTAGCGATATTTTGCGGTGTTGTTAATCTTTCAGTCCCAGATGTGTTCCAGTAACCTTGAAAACTGATACTCTGTAAACGGTCCTTTGGTTAGGAGTTCTCATGCGATAAAGTTCACATTAATTAAATATTAACAAATAATGTATGTCAGTGTTAGAACATGCTGGAAAACTGAAAAGCCTAACATGTTATTTTAGGGTAAAAAACACAATACATTTTTTGTACAAGCATTATTTATTCTACTATTCTGTTTACATTTTATTTTGTTGTTGTTTTTATTATCCATCAAACGGTTAGTGTAATGAAGCTGGTTCTATTAACAGCTTTATGGGTACTTTCAAAATTATTTTTGATGCCATTTTAGGAGAGATTACTGCTGTCTGTTCTACCTCAGCACCTAGCAGCAGAAATCAGACAAGATCTTGGAGCCGTTGTTACGGGCCAATTTAAAAAGATTTATATGAGCCGTCACGAGAACGTCAGGTGACTTGTTCAACCAATTGTATAGTGTTTTGTTTTTCTTTCACAATTTCTATCTTTGAATTAAGGTTTTAACCTAAGCGTACGTCAAATTTCCATTGGGTGAAGCTGTAAAGAAAGACTGTATGTTATTACTAGATTGTTTTATCTTATTTGTTTAGAAATGCCATTCTAAGCTAGATGTTCAAGTACAAAGCTTATTGATAATTTACTGAAAATAACAACATCCCAACTAAAATATCTCACTGGAACGTATTTTCAAAATTAAAGCCAAGATATGATAGAAATATGTTTTAAAATCAGACATGGTGTTTCCCTGTATTATATAGGAAAGACAGAGGCACGTAACTACAACTTTGTTTTACCATTAACGACTACAAATCAAAGGTAGGTTTTATTTATATGAAAGCGAGGCGGTTAAGACGTATTTCAGTTTTTACCTTATTTAAAAGTTTAGAGACAATCGAATAACCATAATCCCACGATATATTTCTTTCTTTTTTGTATTCTAAGATAATTTGTCAAACTGTTTTTCAAATTATTTCGTTATCCTCTTTATATATATGATAAATACAGATATGTTTATTTTTTATTGTATCCTGTTAGTTACTAGAAAACAAAAGTTTAAGTTCTAACGTTAGGAAAATGTGATGTGCGATTTTTGAGCCTGGAACGTAACGTGAAGAAGTGTGTAGCTCTGCGTAAGTATAACTCCTAATTAAGCAACGATATACAGTTAAAGATCTAAGGAATGACTCAGAAGCTACGCGTGCTTTTCTGTTTATTATTACAAGCTCTCTACCTACTACTAGCTTCAAATTATAGTGAAAACCAGATATGGGTGCTTTCATGATAGAAATCTATTACGTCTTACTTTATAAATATAATGGCGCAAAGTTTTTTCTTTCGAAGTCACTATCAAAATCCAAATTACATCTCTCTAATCATAGCTGCACTAATATATTAGTACATGGTCTTTAAGTGGACAGAAATGAAAGATCTCTGAGCTCGATGTACATATCCATAATTCAAATACGATTTTTAATGCAAAGCTGTGTACTTAACAGCTTTCATTCGTATAATTCCTTCGTTAGCAAGATCGAAAGATGTAGAAATTATGATTACTTAATAAGACTCGTCTTGAATATTTTATTGATGTATTTTGCCATGTACCAGCCTTACAGTATGAAACAATACGGGAAAACGAACTTAGCATTATTTACAGTAACCGAGACGAACCTCATTAGTTCGCTTGCACTTATTGGGAAAGACTGTTGTACATTTTTGTTTCAGAGCATCGTGGCAGCACGAAGCACGTGCGTGTATGAGTGACGTTTTACGTTATAATAATTTTGCGAACTTCTGACATATTTGGCAAAATAATCTATTATAAATAATAACCAATTTTCGTCTGTCTATCCTGAAAATGCGCAAGTATCTTACTGTTTAATTGCGCATTATACGCGCGCTTCATTCTAATGTATGTAAAAATACGTTAGTTTCTCAGAAAGCATTTTGTACAACAACATATTAAAGGCTTATCAAAGTTTTAAAAAAGTCCTATTATTCAGTCATAAAATAACAATATATAAGTTAACTTACTGGTAGCATTAAGTACGGTAAGTTTCAGCTGTAACTAAACTGTAACACATAATTACAGTGTTAATTTCTTTTTATCGCATATAGGTTGTACTTAATACAGGCTTAGCTAAGCTAGGCTTAAGACAAATGGCCTAATATATTTCGTTGTCTGCAAATAAAAATCTTTTGTATTATTCTAGAAACCCTGTATTTAAAGAAGTGCTAATGAATAAATATATTAATTTGATCGTGTTTTTTTTGTCGGATCTCTGCTACTATTTTATTTAATACCAACAATCCAGGTAACTTCACGTGACAAATTTTTGACCAACATCTGGATGGATTTCAAATAAACTTGACAAGGGAAGTGACGATCAGAGCCGAAAGTAAAGGGACTTTTTAAGAAAACTTTACAAAGTCAATAGTTATTCGCAACTTGTTGAAATTATTTACTGATTTATCAATAGAACCCATTAGTTTACCACACAGTTATCTTAAAGGTTTAAGTTGTCTTTTATATAGCATCTGTGGAGCTATTGCATTTACAGGCACTTGAAGTTTGAGAAAAGGCGTTTCTAAACATCGCAGGGCTATAAAACCCCAATCCATTTTTTTTTATTTAAGTCCCCACTCACAATTAAAATAATCTACAATATAGAACAGTTACTACTATATAGAACACTATGTTCACTGTAAAATATGTTGAAAATTTATGTGTTAATTTTTTTATATTTGCTTTACAAAATCAAAATTTAGGTTTCTGTGACCCAGGTTAACCACAGTAGTGACCCAGGTTAACTACAGTACTGAAGTCGAGAGGGGGACACCTAGTGCAGTTAACTGAAACCTTTGCACAGTTGAGCTGAAATTAACAAAAACTGGTTCACATAAACATATTCATTGTGTATTAAACTGATTTTTTATAGTTAACAATAAACTGAAAAACTCCAAACGGTTTTAAATGTTTATCGCTTCAACTGTTATATAATAGTAAAGGAAGACAAATTAAAGTTGTGAAGCGTCAGTTTTCTCCATGAAAGGTATGGGGGGGTGAAATATGTGGTAATATCAGCTAAGGGCACATCTGCGAAATCTTTGGGAAGTGTCATGAACCTGTTTATCCCTTTCTGTGTTTGGAATCATCCTAGAGTGTACCCAACATCATGTGTGTTAATGACTTTGTTCTGAAGTAAAGCCCACCTTGTCCTACCTGTAACTGAACTATACGGTAAAAAAATACCGTCGAACTATTCTTTGTCCAGTTACAATTAGCATTATTTATCTGGTAACATTTTGAGTTCAATGAGTAAACTTTAAATAATACTTTAAAATTATATGAACAGCAAATTCTAGGTTTCAGTTTTCAAAACGTGTTTGTTGTCGAAATTTGGTCTTTGAGGGCCTTGAAGAATTAGGTTTAATCCAGTCCTTTTTCTTTCTGAGAGAAAATTTTACTCTAATATATCGATTTAAATATAGTGTTTGTACACACGACTGAGACAAATGGTATCCAAGTGGCCATGGCTCATGAGTGATGCGCTCCCAAGTGACAATTCTACATACTACAAGCTAGCCGAAATTTGTTAATTTGGTTAAAGTGGAGATCGGTGACTCATTTGACCGACCACAATTTCCCCTATTTTGTTTAAATAGTTTGGTGTACTATTCAAATACAGAAAAGATACACGCATTCCGAACATTGCAAAGAAACAAATTTTACACAGGAAGTGTATTTATTGACCACCGTAACAGCAAGAGCACGTCATAATGCAAAGCGCCGCAGTGGTTTGTTCTTTTACCATCTCTGATGTTTTTGTTGTTTCCAGTATCTTATTTGCGGATATCGTTGGTTTCACTGCGATATCTTCGACTTGTCCAGCAGCGGAACTTGTGAGAACTCTCAACGAATTATTTGCACGATTTGACAACCTAGCAGAGGTGAGAGGATTCGTTCTACTTGCTAATTTGATATAGATAGAGATTAACTAATAACTTTAATCTTATGAAAGCTCAAAATAGTTACAGTTATCAATAAATCACTGATAATACTAGAATAGTGGCTGTCATTAGTACAACAATAATGAAAGTTTATTATACCGTATGTTATCATTACAACAATAATGAACGTTTAGGATAGTGTCTGTCATTACTACAACAATAATGCAAGTTTAGGATAGCGTCTGTCATTACTACAACAATAATGCAAGTTTAGGATAGCGTCTGTCATTACTACAACAATAATGAAAGTTTAGGATAGCGTCTGTCATTACTACAACAATAATAAAAGTTTAGGATAGCGTCTGTCATTACTACAACAATAATGAAAGCTTAGGATAGCGTCTGTCATTACTACAACAATAATGAAAGTTTAGGATAGCGTCTGTCATTACTACAACAATAATGAAAGTTTAGGATAGCGTCTGTCATTACTACAACAATAATGAAAGTTTAGGATAGCGTCTGTCATTACTACAACAATAATGAAAGTTTATTATACCGTATGTTATCATTACAACAATAATGAACGTTTAGGATAGTGTCTGTCATTACTACAACAATAATGCAAGTTTAGGATAGCGTCTGTCATTACTACAACAATAATGAAAGTTTAGGATAGCGTCTGTCATTACTACAACAATAATGAAAGTTTAGGATAGCGTCTGTCATTACTACAACAATAATGAACGTTTAGGATAGCGTCTGTCATTACTACAACAATAATGAACGTTTAGGATAGCGTCTGTCATTACTACAACAATAATGAAAGTTTAGGATAGCGTCTGTCATTACTACAACAATAATGAAAGTTTAGGATAGCGTCTGTCATTACTACAACAATAATGAAAGTTTAGGATAGCGTCTGTCATTACTACAACAATAATGAAAGTTTAGGATAGCGTTTGTTATCATAACAACAATAATGGAAGTTTATTATACTGTATGTTATCATAACAACAATAATGGAAGTTTATTATACTGTATGTTATCATTACAACAATGATAAAACTTTTTTATCACAAGACAGATAAGATCATAGGATAATTTCTCGTTGATAACAAACTTATAAAACTTTTGAATATTACGTCATTAATATAAAATTATTATACTTTGAAACTGCCCGTGAGTAAAGCAACACCTATTAAACTAAGACATTGCTAATAAGACATTGAAAAATCCTTAGAAGATGACACTTTAGGAAACAAAGCTTTTTATTTATAGACAAAATTCTACTTTTTAATATGTCCGTCTTTAGTTAGTTTGTTGTTAAACGGTAAGCTAAATAATGGACTATGTGTACTCTGCCCATTTCAAGAGTGGAAACCTGAGTTTTGTGTTATCACCCCTTATATTTGTCGTTCAGCCACCTGGGGTTCCTTTGATTAGTACTGTACGACATTAGTTTTGGATATTTATAATTAATTGTGTGAAAATGTAATTTATAACATTATTCATAACTAACTGTACGAAAAATTATTAAAAATATCGTGGAATTAGATATTAACTTTAACCACCAGCTAATCATCTTTAATTAACTTGGTGTTCAAGAAAAGAGAGAAGACAGGCGTACATGTCTCACTTCCAATCAGTTTCGCTAACTGTTGAGTTTGTTTGAAGTTAGACACAAAGCTACACAATGGACTCTGTCTACCACCGGAATCGAAACCCAGTTTTAGCGTTGTACATCCACAGACATTCCGCTGGGGTCCATTAACCATTGAAGTGAAAACTGCATTTGTTTCAGCTTGTACAAACTAAGTACTTCTCGCTGTCACAAGTGTTAAAAAAAATCACTTAAATTGTCGAAAGCTACACGAGGACTATCTGCGTTGTCCTTTCCTAATTTAGCATTGTAAGACTAAAGTGAAGGCAGCTAGTCATACCATCCGCGCCAGTTCTTGAATTACTCTTTTTACCAACGAATAGTTGGATTTACCATTACTTTATATTCCCCCCCCCCTGCTGAAACGGCGACCATCTTTGGTGTGATGGAGATTTGAAGCTGCGACCCTCAGATTGTGAGTTGAGCATCATAATTATAGCTTTTCTCAAAGAATCACGATAGACGTGTCTTGGGTCCCCCACTTGTACAGCGGTAAATCTAAAAATTTATAACGCTACAATCAGGGGCTCGATTCCCGTCGGTGGACTCAGCAGTTAGCCCGATGTAGCTTTGCTATAAGAACACACACACACACACACAGATGCGTCTTCGAGAATGAAAATAATAATTTTCTTTTTACGTTAGAATTGCACATTGGACAGTTTAAGCTTAGGCCCATAGTTCCTTCGTCATTACTTTATAGCGCATTAGAACCATGCAATAACCCTACATTAAGATAGCGTTTGTTTTTCTACGTCATTAAGCAAAGCGTTTTGTTATTCCTTTACACAAAACTTAGGATTTACAAGACGTTTTAAACGGTACCGCTAATGAAATAGTGTTTCAAAGTTCTTTAAAAAACCAACAAAAACACTAGTTTTGTTTTTTAAACGAGTAATTCTTAAGAAACATTTTACTTTTAAAATGAGAAATTTTCAACTTTTTTTTCCAAATTTTTGTTTTGTTCTGCAAAAATATGCTTGTTTTGGAAATACAAAAACAGTTTTATTTTGTGACTTGGCACTGACTTTAATTCAGCTTTAAACATTGTGGATTTTCTTATTCAATAAGGACAATAGTTATTCGAAGATCGTTTTGTTATGTTTTTATATCTGCCTAGGAATAGACAATTTTAAGTTTCTTTTACAAAAATCAGTTATTGAAAGAAGTGTTAAATGTAAAATGACTGTAACACCTGCCACTATGTCAAAAACACTTTACACTTCATATTCCTCAAGTCGTACTGAGCTTTTGAGTATAACGAATGGTTGAAAGGATTTTAATTTTGAATAAAATTTTGAAAGGAGAAAGAAAATAGTTATTTTTACTGAACATATTTATATATTAAATATAATTTTCGTTTTGCTCTGACTAGCCCATCGAGGACTCAAGAAAAATAAACATATCTTGAAAAGATGTTGACATATAACCATATGAAAGATGGCTATTTCATTTTGATATTTATTATTTGTAAGTTGCATATAACATTCCTATAATCAATCTTCTAGACTCTGGTGGAACCAAACTGTAGGAATAAAACAATTTATAATATTGAACCCAGTTCATTTTGTGGACTAACGAATAATTAATATGTTGCGTTCTGTTTTTCTTTGGTCGTTTTATTTAACTCTCAAAACCATCTTTCGTTCGTACATCGGTGAACACTTATGTCAAAAACGTGCATCGAATTAATTTACCTACACCAACGGCACAGTGGTATGTCTGCGGACTCCCACCGCTAGAAACCTGGTTTTGATACCTGTGACGGGCAGAGCACAGGTAGCCCATTGTGTAGCTTTGTACTTAATGCCTAACAAACAAACAAATCCAATTAATTGTACATTAGGAATTACAAAGTTAGCAGCGCCGCATAGCAGCAGTAACATCAAATAAAATATTTTAACAATGCAGTACATAATAATGGACAACAAACGGGCAACTTACGGAACTACTCAACTTATTGTACTAAAATAAGTGAAAATTTTGTATTTGATCGTAATTTTGTTTGGTGTCGTTTTAACAGTTAAATTAACTCAATTTCAGTTGAGTGATGAGATCATATAACTTCCTGATATGGAATTTTTATAATTGCAAATTATGTCAAATCCTGGATCATTAGTTAGAGTATACATATATATAATTAGGTTTATGATCCTTCAGTTTACTAGATAAAACGTTACCAAGGTAAGGTTAGAAGACAAGTCACAACCATTGGTTGAATTGGTTGTTGAACTGTATGAAATATTTTTGACAACGCAAGTTGTAAGGATATAACTGTATTAAATATCCTAGTGAGACTTCTGTATCAACGCCCCTTTTTAATTTTTCTGTTTCTAGAAATACCATCAACTTCGAATAAAAATACTAGGAGACTGTTACTACTGCATCAGTGGCGCCCCCGAGGAAAGGCCCGACCATGCTGTGTTATGTGTACACATGGGCCTGAGTATGGTGGATGCAATTAGGTATGTTACATTTGTTATTTGTTATTTTGAATTTCGCGCAAAGCTATTTAAGGGCTATCTACGCTAGCCGTCGCTAATTTAGCAGTGTAAGACTAGAGGGTAGGTAACTAGTTATCACCCCCACCGCCAACTCTTGGACTACTCCTTTACCAACGAATAGTGGGATTGACTGTCACATTATAACGCCTCCACGGCTGAAAGGGCGAGCATGTTCGGTGCGCCCGGGATTCAAACCCGCAACCCACCTGCCCATGCCGGGCCGGTATGTTACATGAAGCAGAGTTTGGAAAGGAAATGTTTAGTGAGCAAGTTATTGTGTGTGAAAAAGTAAAAATGATCAAAAAGGACTCATTGAAAAAGCTAATATATCGGAACTTTTTTATTCCATTTGTAACTGCATATATTCTAATATGTTTAGGTGTCATAATAGATCACATATTTAAGAATTACGGGACAGAAAGTTTTGTTTTATATAAAAAATAAAGTATATTTGTTTTTAACTATTTTTTCTTCGATATCTAATAATGAAGAAACTGTTAAAATACTCAACCAAATAACTCCTCTTATAAAAAATGTTTCATGAAAACTATTCACGTACATACTGACAAAGGGACATGTTTCTTAGTTGCAGAATTTAGCGCAAAACAAGACAAGAGCTATCTTCGTATAATCTTTCCTAATTTGGAACTGAAATACTATAAGGAAAATGTTGAGTCAATAGCGCTCATCTCAACTCTCATCTGAGTGAAAAGTGGGGTTTCATCCTCACTTTTATGGCGCTTTTGCGATCTCAAACTACGTAACACGTACACTGCTGACCAAAATCTTAAGGCTAATGAGCGTAAAGAAAAAATATGCATTTTGCGTTGTTAGACTCAACCACTTATTTGAGTAGAGCTTCGAGAGATGAAAATAAAAAAAGGGAAAATAAAAATAAAAACCTTTTTAGCATTTAATAGGAAAAATGCGAACACTATGAAATTAGCCTAAATACTAAATGGTCAAAAGTTTAAGACCATACCAAAAAGAAGTCCTAAACAGGGTAGGAAATGCCTAACAAGAGGTCTCAGTAGTGAGTTGCACGGCCGTCATTGCGAATAACTTCAAACATTCGCTTTGGCATAGTCGATATAAGCGTTTGCAGAAGGCTGGTTGGAATGTTATTCCAAGTGGTGAAGATGGCTTCACAAAGATCATGCACTGTTTGGAATTAACGTCCATTTCTATAGACTTCCTTTGCTATCCACCCCTAAACATATTCAATAGGGTTTAGTTCGGGCGAACACGCTGGATGGTCCAAAAGAATCACGTTATTCGCCATGAAACAATCCTTTGTCCGGCGGACATTGTGGATTACAGCGTTGTCCTGCTGAAAGATCCAGTCATTTCCACACAAGCGAGGGTCTTTAGTCAGTAAGGATGCTCTCTCCAACATGCCAGTGTAGCCAGCTGCTGTTTGACACCCCTGTATAACCTGAAGCTCCATTGTTCCATGGAAGGAGAAAGCACCCCAGATCATGATGGAAACTCCTCCACTGTGTCGTGTAGAAAATGTCTCCGGTGGGATATCCTTATCGTGTCAGTAACGTTCGAAGCCATCTGGACCATCCAGGTTAAATTTTTTCTCATCAGAGAACAAAACCTTCTTTCACTTTTCTACGTCCCATGTTTGGTGCTTCTCAGCAAAGTTTAACCGAGCTGCTTCGTGGTGTGGAAGAAGGCGTGGTCTTTGAAGACGTTTACGATGTTTAAATCCTTTCTCTCGTAGATGCCGTCTTATTGTTTTTGAGCTGCATTCTACGTCCGTAAGGGCCTTAATCTGGTTCGACGATCGGCTGGTATCTTGCCGGACAACCCGTCGAATCCTCCTGCTCAACGCCAGCGACATTTTCTTGGGCCGACCACTTGAACTTCTCGTTCCGTATCCCTCAGGGTCTTTTAAGATATTTGCAACAGCAGTTTTACTACGCCCAATCTCACCAGCGATGGCACGTTGAGAGAGACCTTTTGTAGCTCGACAATTCTGGCACGTTCAAACTCTGTCAGGTTTTTAGCCTTTGTCATGCTCTTACCCATTGTAACACAGGAAATTTCAGTGGGAGGTGTTGACAACGCTAATGTTTGAACACAAATGACTAAATTTCGTTACGTGTTTACCGATTAACGCTTCGTTTTGGTATGGTCTTAAACTTTTTGACCAGCTAATATTTAGGCTAATCTTATAGTGTTCACAATTCCCCTATTAAATGTTAAAAAAGGTTTTTATTTTTATTTTTCCTTTTCTTATTTTCATCTTTCAAAGCTCTACTCAAATAAGTGGTTGAGTCTAACAACGCAAAATGCATAGTTTTTCTTTATGTTCATTAGCCTTAAGATTTCGGCCAGCAGTGTATTTGTGGCAACTGGATATGATCGTTGAATCCTCGGTTTCATGTCTGGAAACGCTAAAACTAGGGTACGCCCGGCTGACAGCAAATAAATCTTAATAGAACGTATTATTTTACCTAGTCAATAGTTCATTACATCTTTTTGATGAGTTTTTTTATATATATAATATTACACCATGGATGTAATACAAACACCATAGTGAGCTCTTTATCTAACATTATATTAACTAGTGAATTACTGTATGGTCCTATTGTACACGTATCTGTTACTTTAACTCTATTTCCAGTCTAGTTATTACAACAATGGTTACTTAACTTTATGACTGATAAGGTTAGTATAGCGACGGTGACTATTTGTTAAATTCTTCTCAAAGCTACACGATGGCTATCTGCGCTAGCCGTCCGTAATTTAGCAGTGTAAGACTATAGGGAAGGTAGCTAGTCATTACCACACACCGCCAACCCTAGAACTACTATTTTACCAACGAATAGTGGAGTTGACCATCACATTATAACGATACCACGGCTGAATGGGCAAGCATGTTTGGTGTGACAAGGATTCAAACCCGCGATCTTCAGATTACGAGCACAGCGCCCGAACAATTTGACCTTCCCAGGCCTAACTCTGTAACTAATCTAGTTAATACAGAAATGGTTACTTCACCTCTATGATTAATATGGTTAGTGTAGTAACGGTTACTTTAACTCTACAACTAATTTGGTTAATACAGTGTGTTAACCATAATTCCAAAGGCCACAACATAACTAAGTTTAGCAACATATCAAACACGTTTCCCTACTTAAAGTAACTTAAAGTATTTAGGAAGACAGTTTCAATGCACTATTAGTTGTAACCAATCATGTTGTAGTTTCACGGTCATGCAACAGACTGTGTTAAGTCATTAAGCTAAACATTTTTGAATTAATACGTATTTCCAGTTTTGTTTTCTATGTACGCTTTTTTAGCGATATTTGTTTTCCCGTATCAAATCTGATATGAAATGAAAGCCTTTAAATAATTCGTGTAAAAAATATAGATAGTACAAGAATGTTTGTTCTCAATGTTATCATCTGGCTTTGCTTCAAAAAATTAGACTATTTAGCGATTTATAATATAATAATTTATAATGATCCGACATTAAGTATTCTAAAGTACTTGTATATTTTTACTTTGTAAACGCTTTCAGACGTAGTTTATTTGCATCAGGTATTAAACTACAATTTTTGTCAGATGCAATATTTACTGAATTTAGTGGATCTTTAAGTCTGATATTATAAAAAACTTAGATGCATAATTGACATCAGTTAAAAACTGCACATCAGAATAGAGTTAACAAGAGATGTAAACGAGAGCTTGTAATGGTGTATTAAAATATAAATTGTTAAGCAGGTATTATCAAAGCTCGTACTTTGGAACAGAGTACCGCTCGTGTTTACACAGAATTTTTCAGTAACACAGCTGACACTCTATGAAATGATTGATTTTCGTTTTTTTCCCTTGATTTATGATGTATTTTTTTTGCTATTACTCAAGCACTCTTATGAGTCATTGGCTATTAGCGAGACGGATTGCTTACTCCCTGTCTTGGTCATTAAGGGAGTTTGAACTGTCAAAGAATAGTAAAACCTTCTCTGGTGAAGTAAGTTTTTCGGGTTTTGCACGAACTGGAAACAATAAATCGATACTTTATCTGTCAATTGTTTTAAAGATTATGCACGCTTTTCAGTCTTGCTGAACTATCCAGCGAGAACTGCGTTACAATTTAGGTATCGAAAGGCTTCACTGATATTATTCCATTACAACTGTTTACCAGTTTTTATAATGAAAGCATTCGTTTGGTTATTATATTTTCACACAGAGTTAATCAGGGATATACACGCTAGCTGTCTTTAATTTGGAAGTAATGGACTAAAAGGAATGTGGCTATTCAACAACATACTACTGTCAGCTTTTAAGCTACTTACCAACGAAAAGTTAGATTGACAGTGAAATTATAATGCCTCCACGGCTGAAAGGGTGAGCATCTTCAGTGATGAGATTCGATCCCATGACCCGCAGGTTGCCAGGCTACTTAAAAAGTATAGTTACGATAGTGATTCAACGTACAAATATATGTTTTGTTAAAATACTTCTTAGTTCAACTTATCTTTTGTTCGTATCAATTCAGAACAATGAGCGCCATCTTGACGTATATATACATATTTCTGGTGTTATTAAAAAAATTAGTGTTATTAAAGTGAAAAAACAATCATCCAAAGAAACGTTTTAGTTACTCCGGTTGCGTTACAAACTATGTAACACATTACTTGTCTTTAGTTTCTTTGATTATGCATCAATGGTAGTAATAATATGTAACATTTCTTATGAATTTTGAATCTAAAAGTTCAATTACATTACCCATGGACCCGGCATGGCCAGGTAGTTAAGGCACTCGACTCGTAATCCGAGGGTCACTAGTTCGAATCTCCATCACACCAAACATGTTCACCCTTTCAGTCGTGTGTGCGTTATAATGTCACGGTAAATCCCACTATTCATTGGTAAGAGTAGCCTAAGAGTTGACGGAGGGTGGTGATGACTAGCTGCCTTCTCTCTAGTGTTACACTACTAAATTAAGGATGGCCAGCGCAGATACCCCTCATACAGCTTTGCACAAAATTTAAAAACAAACAAACAAAACCCATGATAGTGTTACAATATATTTTTCTAACTATACTAGTTATCGTGTTATATCGTAAAACACGAGTCATTGTATGTAACACGTTATAGCGTAAGGCCTAATATAACATCAACACACAAAGTATGTGCCACTGTGTGCAACATTAACCGCACTAGCTAACTTATATACATACATAAACTTACAGAAAAACGTTTGGTCCTAGAATAAAGTTTTATATACAAATTTGAACAAAAACGTTTGTGAAAATGTAATGCCTTAATAATGCTAAATAACGACTGTATACTTCTGCCTTTTAACCAGCTGATAAATCAATAGATACTTTATTAATTTTTGTTTATTTCAAGCAAGTTGCTATCATGGATCGTTAGAAACCTTCAAATCTATGTATGTATAATAACGAAATGTGTTTGTTTGCACCCTATCCCTTCCAAGCCTGCTGGCCAATCTCAACCAAAATCCACTATGAACTATGAGTAAAGTCCTCAGGGAATCAGCATTGACCCTATTTCTATTTTGTAAATCCTGTTGGTTAATTATTCCCAGTCTATTAAGTCAATCACAAAAGTCTTGACAGGTTGACACTTTAGACAATGTTGAATATTCCAGATGGATTCAAAGTCATTGGATTGTTTCTCAAACAACCAAGCTTTTCTTGTGGGCAAATAGATATAGGTGTTCAAAGTTGGGATCTTCATTTGTTGTCAAATAGAAAGTAAATTGGAAATGTTGTCTATGAATAAACTTTGTTATAATTTTAAAATGTTAAGATAAAGTTAATGTTGAAGTTATTACTTTTAAACATACATTAACTGTTAAACTTGCATTGTTCTAATTAAGTTTAAACATTCCCTGTCAGTTGATAGGTGATTTCAGCTCGTAAGTCATATAATTAAAATATATATATGATGATATTGAAGTAATTTGTGGTTTTACTTTGACTTCAGTTTTACTAGTTATTTTTTCAAATATATGTTAACAGAAGTTCCGTCCCTCAGCCCCCTTCCTGATGGCTCAGCACTAACCTTGTGGGCTTATAATGTTAAAATTAGAGGTTCGATCTTCGATTTTTGTGGAAGGCACAGCACAGTTAACCAATTTTCAGCACTGTGCTTGAAAACATGTATATAAACTGTCCCTCACTTGATACAATTTTGACGTCACTAACACGCAAGTTACCTAGATCGTTTTATTTTCCAGCTTGGTGTGTATTACTTTATACAAGATTGCGTTTGTAACACGATCTTCCTCACTATTGTTTGTCAGGTATTGGTTTTCACGAACCTTTTCACGTTAGAGAGACAATACATTTTTAGACGAGCTACACTATCCGCATTAATGACTTCTGAAACCTTAGTAAAGTGACATTTCAACGGATAACAGACACACGACGTCGTTCGAAAGAGTTTTCTCAAGTCGCTAACATAGGTTGACATTTCAAAAACGAGTCGCTGACCTTTAAACAACGACGTAAAAAGTGAGTCAAAAGGAGAGTCACTGACTTAAGTTGTAATTAAAAAAACACACACTTTGAGGTTTAGTGCCATTTAAAATAGAAATCAAAGCTTGGTTGTTGCTATATTGATTGCTGTTCAAAATATTATTTACTGACATGTGGTTTTCATTTAAAATACGATACACTGATGTCACTCTATTCAACTGAAACTGGTTGTCATTTAACAAAGACACGTGTGTGAATTGTTTTATAAAAATGAACAAACGTTATTTTAATTTGTATATATAACTTTAATCAAGGGAAAGTTAAATATTTAATACAGCTGGGTATAATTATATTAGATCGGTTCGGGAGGAAACAAGATCAACAGTCGACATGAGGGTGGGAATTCACACAGGTGGCGTTTTAGCTGGAGTACTAGGACAACGACAGTGGCAGTTTGACGTCTACAGCAGAGATGTCGAGTTAGCCAATAAGTTAGAGAGCAGCGGTCTTCCTGGGTTCGTATCTAACATTCGTAAGGGTTTAGCAGAGAAAACCAACAACGTGTTAATAAATTATATTTCATAAACGTTTACTTTAAACGTTTTGTAGATCTACAAAGTAAGTGAAAACATTGAACGTTATATAATTAAAGGAAAGTTTTGGTTTTTGACGAAACCAAATAAATGTTAGAAAATAAGTATTCTTTTACGATATATCTGAATTAAAATATGTAAATATAAACCTCACATTGGTTTGTTTGTTTTTATGGGCAATTTTATAATAAAAACTAAAATTTATTTATCTATATGTGTGGACGTGCGCAGTTCGTTTAGATGAACTAGTGATGTTTTGTTTAATTTGTATAGAAAAAAGTTTGGATCTTTTGCAAAAAACAAATAAAAACTAACATATTTATCAGTTTTATGAAGGATATACTGTTTTACCTACATTTAAATAATATTTTACTATTTCTTCAATATCAATTTTATTAATTGTATTTTTAACTGTTTATCATTTTTATAACATATTTTTATTATGAATATTATCTTGAATTCTTATCATAATTAAGAGATTTAAGTCTGGACTAAATCTTTGAGGTGTATTTGGGATTACGACCATAAACATCGATAACGCAACTGATGATTCGAAGTATTGTAACCATTGTAAGTAAGAACAGAATATTAAATTAGCTGCATTCGTTTCTTGGTTAACGTTTAGTTCTGATTGGTGTAGATAATTTACTCAGATCAGAAGTCAGTTAAACAATGTCATAAAGACAACCATAAACTTCAGTGTATGTATTAGAATTCTCTTCACGTTCTTATGTAACTGAAGGTGTAATAATGCATTTGGAACCTTCAACAGACGAGTACATATTTCTGATAAGACACTCAGCTTCCTGAACGACGAGTTTGAAATTATCCCGGCTGATGGAGCATCTCGAGAGGAAACCATTAAACTAGCTGGAATCAAGACGTATTTGATTGTTGGAGTTTTAAAACCAGTAAGGCAACTTTCATAAAAACATAGGATAAAGTTTGCATAATATATATTATACAAACGTTTTCTGTCTGTGCAGTCATAAAATAAACAGATGACAGTTCGAATGCAAAGTCAACATTGACGATAAAAAAATATTTGACTGGATTTTTAATATTTCAAAAGGACTATTTTTAATATAATATAATAATGGCAGTGGTCCAAGATCTTTAAGCTTAGTGCTAAGGCACCAGTTGAGTGTAGCAGAAAGATCTGTATGTTTATAGGAGAAACGTCTATCATGCCTCTTTGGTTCTTAGTATAGTGAAGTTCGTATAAACATGGAACGTATGAGGCCTCTTCACAAAATTACTCTATGTTGCAAAACACAGCTCGTTCTTATTGAAGTAGACGTACAAGAAACATTTCTGTGAAGTTTTCAGTGAAATATTAGCCTGGGCGTATATTACTTTACGTAGCACATCGTGTAACACTACTTTTGTTGACCCGTTGTTGGAGTTATCTATTCGGCTGTACGTGGTATAATCGATAACTAACACGTGAGTGATGGCTTTTCAGTGTGTTAGAATATACAGCATCGGTAAACCACAGACGGGCCATTATCCTGCAAGAATATCATTCTAGTTTCCCCAAGGAACGTCGATTGGCAACCTACACGTTCCGCTTAGGATCATTACTCGTGTATAACTGCTCGATGATGTTTGATTAATATTGCGCAAAACTGAAAGGAAACAACCGCGTGATCGTCTGGTAGAGCGCTGCAAAATGGTGGGAAAATTAGAGTGAGTTTAAATTTAAATTACTTAATCTGTATGCCATACACTATTGGTAATGCCACACGTTTAGAATTAGTATAATATTCATATCTTTTTATTTTTCTTCTTGTTTTGTTAAATATATATATATTTAAAATAATAATAATGAAAAAACATAAAAGAAAATAAAAAATATAATAAATTAAAAAAGAGGGTAACTCAAGACAACATGTTAAAATTGCTCTAAAAAGGGCCGGAGAACTGTGGGTTACTCTGGCCCTAAAGCACTACATCAACAACATAGTAATAGTGACATGAAAGTTAGGGATGGAGGAAGAGGTCATTTGCACCTGACCCTCCTGGGTACCTAAAATCCAACGTACCCAAATACCCACAAAGAAGAAGCGAAGCGACGCTGTTAGTTATATGTTGTTAGATAATCCGTTTATATTTGATTGAGATGACGAAGAGATGCCATAAAGATCAGTCTTATCCTTGTTTTATCTTATATCTATCTACACCACAGTGAGGGTCGTAGCACTAGATAATACCATTCAGAAGACGACTCGCAAGATATCTTTTACAAGGATAATGAAAAAAGTTTAAAACCAAAACATGGTTGATGGTAACTCTTAGAGACACGATCAACAGATTCTGAACTCACTGGCTTGTATATTCAACCTGATTTTAATATAACGTGCTCAACATATTATAATCAACTTTGTATTCTCTTTTACACGAAAATAAAATAGGATTGTGGGTATATATTGTCTTTCGGTTTGTTTGTTTTTTTTTTAATTTCGCGCAAAGCGACACAAGGGCTATCTGCGCTGGCCGTCCCTAATTTAGCAGTGTAAGACTAAAGAGGAAGGCAACTAGTCATTACCACCCGCCGCCAACTTTTGGGCTTCTCTTTTATCAACGAATAGTGGGATTGACCGTACATTATAACTCCCCCACTTCTGAAAGGGGCAAGCATGTTTGGTGCGATGGGGATTCGAATTCGCGATTGTCTTTTGGCGTTTCGAACCCTGGAATAGAACTTAGGTTTAATTGATGGACGTACTATTAGCTTTGTATCGTGTTTTCGTAATCTGTCAGTAAAGTTAACAGTTAAATAACAACGAACACGTTTTTGTGTATTTTATGATAATCACAGAGAACTAATTACGTAGACTATATTAAACTTTCTAATTACCTTTCAGTATCCTTCGGGAACCTTAGATGGCGCCTTCAACAAGGACGAAGCCTGCGTGACCACAAAAGAGGTAACACGATTTGTTCTTAATTTTTAAGTTGAAACCTCATATGCTTTAACTTAAACAGTTGGTATAGTTGAGGACGTTTGAATCTAAACAACGATAACCATTAGTTTTCTTTACGCTGGTTAAAAGATAGGAAGATGACACTAATGTAATTGAAAAGATTGTTTATGAGTTGAAGTTGGAACTCTCTAAATCTGGTTGTTACTATTTATGGTTTGTTTGTTTGTTTGTTTTTTGGAATTTCGCACAAAGCTACTCGAGGGCTATCTGTGCTAGCCGTCCCTAATTTAGCAGTGTAAGACTAGAGGGAAGGCAGCTAGTCATCACCATCCACCGCCAACTCTTGGGCTACTCTTTTACCAACGAATAGTGGGATTGACCGTCACATTATACACCCCCACGGCTGGGAGGGCGAGCATGTTTAGCGCGACGCGGGCGCGAACCCGCGACCCTCGGATTACGAGTCGCACGCCTTACGCGCTTGGCCATGCCAGGCCCCCACTACTATTTATGTAACTCTCTCAATCTGGTTGTCACTATTTATGGAACTCTCTCAATCTGGTTGTCACTATTTATGGAACTCTCTCAATCTGGTTGTTACGATTTATGAAATTCCGTAAAAAGGCTCATAATGGGAATACAACAGATTAATGTCATAAACGGTTATAGAATTTTAAATAACAATGAAATTTGTCTGACGGTTCAGTAATGAGTTAACGGATTTACAGTAACAAAATCTGAGATTCTACTCACCACGGTAGAAGGAATGCATATAATCCTACTGATTTGACTTGATTTTTCGCGCACGAAAGCTATCTGCGCTAGCCGTCCCTAATTTAGCAGTGTAACACTAGAGTGAAGGCAATCATCATCACCACCCGCCAACTCTTGGACTACTCTTTTATGAACGGCTAGTGGGATTGACCCTCACATTATAACGCACCCACGTATAATTTTTCTCGTGATTCATGGCATACATATATTTTACTAACGTCACAACAACACAAATTACAACGTTAAGCGTCCCTTGTGTGACGTCATTTTCGTGTCCACTGACTGACTGACCCACAATATACCACTTTCCAGAGGTGAGTGGTTAAAACAGATAACTCTTCCAAGTAGCCTTCTTGTTTCGATTTAAATTATGATTAAGTACAATGTGCTGGACTTTCTTATTGGCTTACTTACTGTTTCATGAAAATAAGGTTCAGTTTCAAGGTTTATTTCTTTTGCAGATTGATTGTTTAAACAATTTATTGTTAAAGTTAAGAGGTGACTTAGAATTTGTATTTGAACTGCCTAGTGAAATTAGCCACAACACTAGGTTATTTACGTCAGTGTCTTTATACACAAAGAATGAAAATAGTTTTTAAATCGTTTTATGGAAGTTGTATAGAACTGTTGCACATTCCAGAACAAGAAAAAATTACCTGAAGTATTAGTTCGTATGTTGTGTCGATTCATTCGGACATCTTGACCAAACTATATCTAAAGTCTGTGTTCTATAACTATAGCGTACTACTAAATTTAGTTTGTTACGTAATTTTACCCGATAAAAGTATCTTTCTAATTTATAAGCCAACACTGTTGCTGGGGCATTTATAATATGTTTGTGAACTGTTTTTGTCACTCACGACGCTAAGAACGAAACGTTAGTTTCTTCGGGAAGCAGCGAAGAATAAACAAATAGAACCCATAATATACAAGTGCCTCAGAACCCAAACATAATCTGTGATATACATGTACAAGTCTTAGAAACCATGATAAACATACATAAGTGTCTGAAAACCCACATAGAACCCATGATATACGTATACAAGTGTCTTCGCTAGCACAGTCTCCATCTTACCCACTCTGCGATATCATTTGGTTTCTGTTTAAAACATCTAGATATTCTTATACTCCATGGTTACACAATGGGCTATCTATATTTTGCCCATCACGAGTATCGAAATCCGTTCTTTAGCGTCATCAACCTGCATATTTACCGATGAGTCACCGTGGGGTTCTCAGAATATAATCCTTATGGATTAATTACAGTCAAAGATACAAACAGGTAAAACTTTGATAATGTTTTATTTCACTATCGTTGCTTGAAATATATCCATAAAATAAAACCACGGATTTAGGAAATCAAGGTGAATATGGACAAAAATTTGTTTTGATGTGACTTCTATTCGGTTTGTTACAATGATTAGCTTTTCTTATAAACCATGCAGGAGGAGTGCTACAAACCACGTGATGTTAGGTTTGACGTCAGGTCTGATGAGGAGTACAAGGAACGTCTCCACAGAGAACTTCTGAGTAGGGAAAGTGACAGGTTAGGTCCACTTATTGCATTCTCTATTTATTTAGCCGGTTGTTACTTTGAGCTAAGTAGAATATAACCCAAATGCAAGCTAAGACGAAAAAATATAACTATATAAAAATTCAGTATCTACAAAATAACATACTATTAAATTAACACATTTATTCAGAAACTGGTTTGAAATAAGTGTTCATAGTTAACCAGATTAATTATCATAAGAAGATTAGAACGTGGAAAATCAACAGAACCTTTAATAGCAGAATACATATTAAAATATTTATATATATATAAATTAGACACATCTTGTCAATCGTGAGGTTTTATTTTTACGTTTTTGATATTAACAAACAAGTTTAGGTTTTTTTATGTTATATTGCTGAGGAAAAATAAGCAATTTAATTTAAAGTTATACATTTCTCATTCGTCAGATGGCACTGAAAGCCAATAAGTATTTATTACTTTTTTATTCTGGCCTGGCATGGCAAAGTGTGTTAAAGCGTTCGACTCGTAATCTGAGGGTCGTGGGTTCGAATCCCAGTCGCACCAAACATGCTTGCCCTTTCAGCCATGGAGGCGTTATAATGTGACAGTCAATCCCACTATTCGTTGGTAAAAGAGTAACCCAAGAGTTGGCAATGGGTGGTGGCGATTAGTTGCCTTCCCTTTAATCTTACACTGTTAAATTAGAAACGGCTAGCGCAGATAGCTGCCGAGTAGCTTTGCGCGAAATTCAAAACAAATAAACAAAACATTTTTTAATTCTCGTTAATTTAATGTTAATCGCTACTTTACATCCTATAATGTTGTTGGCATGCACGCAATCAAACTACTACATGTATTTGAGTGTTTACTAATCAATCATTGCGTATACCCATTCTTACTGTTCTCATTTAGGCCCAAGAGTTCAAGTGCAACTGCTTTTGTTTTGTTTTTTAATTTCGCAGACGAGACAGCCTTGATATCAATGGTAATGTTTTCTCTTTATACTAAAAAGAAGTTCCGGGTTCGAGATGTGGCAGAAGTTAGTTTTGTTTTGAATTTCGCTCAAAGCTATTCTAGGGCTATCTACGCTAGCCATCCCTAGTTTAGCAGTGTGAGACTCGGAGGAAGGCAGCTAGTCTTCACCACCCACCGCCAACTCTTGGGCCACTCTTTTACCAACGAATAGTAGAATTGACTGTACATTATAATGCCCCCACGGCTGAAAAGGCGAGTATGTTTGGTGTAACGGAGATTTGAACCTGTGACCCTCAGATTACAAGTCCAGCGCCCCCTAATCACTTGGCCATGCCGGGCCTAACATTTTATTAATCGTGCCCGATAACTCTGAGGGAACGTAAAATTATATTAAAAAGTGAGAAGTGCCCTATTTCAGGATCTTTTTATACCCCTTCTGAGGCAAAAAAACTCTAAAAGAGGTTTGTTTATTTTAAGTTGAACAATGGACGTCCACAATCGAGGCAAGGGGTGCCTGTCTCCCCTCCCTGGAAAATGAGAAACATAATTCACATTTAGCACGTGTATATCAATTTATTATTCACGTTACTGTCTCATAGTACTTCGTTTTTCCCTGTAAAAATTTCTGCAGATACCTATGACAACGGGTTATCTGCACTAAACTAATCATAGGGATCGAACTCCATATTTTAGAGTTTTAAAGAAAAGTGGTATTCTGAACGTAAATGTTTTCATTTTAAGATGCAATTGTTTTATAAACTGAATGTAAGAATGGTCAGTTTTTTTTCTCATGTTTTTATGTCCTTTCACAAACATGGTGAAATAATTAGATAAATAGTCAGTTGTGAGAAATAAACATATCGATTTTCCATTAACACGCTCTGTTTCAAGAACGGACAAGGGATAGATGCTAAAGGAAGTGTAGAGAGTGTAACTGTTTCATAATCTCCAGTTTTTAATTTCACTTATCATATAGATTGTTTATAGGTTTAAAAAATATACATTATATAGAAAATATTTTATCCACCCAAAAATATATTCACAATATGTTAAACTTCCTAAAATATCAGTTCCTACGTTTTAGTTAGATATAATTTGCCTCTTTGTAGAGAAAAAATATATATGTTCTTTGCTGTTGTTGTTGTCAGCCGCTGATGGCTCAACGGTAATCATAAGAGTCTAAAATTCGGGGTTCGATTCCCACTACGTGAATTGGCGCTTAAACAAAAACAATGTTTGTTTGTTGTCGTTTTACCAGTTAAAGCTTGTGTACTATAATTGCTGTATTTTTAACTACAGAAACTGCTGTTTAAATTTTCAGAAATAGTAATTTATTTCATGAAGTTATTAGGCTTATACATTGAGCTCGAAGAAACTGAACCGCTTGTAAAGGTAAACACACACACACACACACACACCTAATTTACTGTTTTCAATGATTTTCATTTTAACATTTGATAAATCTGATTTGTTACTTTGTCCAATAACAGCTGCATTCTTATTTTCTAGGAACATATGGGAACATTCTCGTTTGTTCACCTTAAGGTTCAAATCTCTTAATTTGGAACGCCAGTACCGTGGTCGAAGAGCTATTACAATCATGGTTTCAATGGCAGGGTTTCTTCTGGTCATATCGTCATGTGATTTTGCTGATCTCGTGCTCGTTCCCGAAACGTGAGTTTTTTAGTTATTGGTGCACTTATTTTTCTGTCATGAACAAATCAGTAATGAAAGTAAAATAAGTCGTATAATTTTGTGGCATTATTAACATGTTAATATGTTCATAAGTGGATACCAACGCATGAAAAATCGGAATAATTACTCTTCAGAAACAAATCGTGTAAATGCTGGTTTTACTCCTGTATATATGAAGCTATCTTGAAATTTAGAGTTTTTTGGAAACTTCATAGCACGTGAATACAGGTTTGAGTAATTTGAAATCCTTTAATCTAATGGCTGCTCCACGGTCTTTATGAAAGCGAGTGTTGTTCCAACGTTGTAAAAATAAGTGTATTAAATATCAACAAACTTTATGAAGTACCTAAAATAAACTGATATCTTTCAATATATAGTGCCAATCACGTGGTTTAGGTCGAAGTATCTGATACGAGTTACAAAAGACTATCAAGTTCAGATTTGAAAAAAAAAAAGTATAAAAAATAAAAAACACCCGAGATAATCCAACAAATAAAGTAAGGCTAGGACTTACACTTGTAAAGCTAAACATACTGATGTTTCTATGTTTTGTGCTCTTGTAGCTTTACTTCTTTAGTATTTCAATTCACTGATTATATAGATCCACAAAATCTCAATACGATTGTGTTAATCAACTCTTATTGGTCCACTAGGTTGGCCGCTTTCCAAACTACCGGAAGTGTATGGGCGCACTTGGGCATTCCCTTTATCACAGTGTGTATCCTGCTTCTTACCATGTTGAAGGTATTTAATTTCTTTCCGTTTAATTTTCCCAGTTTATACTTACAATTAATCACCTTGACTGCCTGACGGTCTTTTTAATATTTTGGTTAAAAAATGTAAACGCCGCTACGAAAAACCAGGTGGTTAAAAAAAAAGTTGTGTGTGTATATATTGAACTTTAAAATATCTTTTTTTCTCTTGATTTACACTTACTACAGAGGTAAAAATTTAAAGTACTTCTAGTTTACCAAACATGTTAGGAAATATACCACGTGGTTGATATGTTGCTGGAGCAACTACTGTTTTTCACTTTGTTTTCTTCTATCCCGTGACTGTTAAGTAGACCACGTGACAGTTATGGATTAGGATGAATGTTTGTTTTTAAATTTCGCGAAAAGCTACCCGAAGACTGTCTGCACTAGCCTTCCCTAATTCAGCAGTATAAGGCTGGGAGGAAGACAACTACACATCACCATCCACCGCCAACTCTTGGGCTACTTTTTACCAAAGAATAGTGATTAACCGAAACATTATAACGCCCCACGGCTGAAAGGGCAAGCATGTTTGGTGCGACGGGGATCAGCGACCCTCGGATTACGAGCCGAGTGCCTTAAACTCCTGGCCATGCCAGGTCGATAAGGGTCAGTAAAGCTGAAGATATCTTGTCAAAGACAAACAGACAGACATAAAGTGTTTTTTTATAGTATAAATCAGAAGATTCTGGATGTTAGGCCACAAAAAGAAAGATCCAATGACATAACAATAAAAGTTAAAAGAAAGAGAAAGAAGCATCATGAAAGATCATGTTTTGCCGTAAATTATTTCTAGCTGTGTTAACATAGTTCCAAATCACTTTTCTATACTAATAACAATATAAAGTGACAAATAGCAACGATTTACTAATTATCTCATGATTCAGATTATGAAGCTGATGGTAAGGTATTTGTTCACTCCGTTAGATCACGAGAGTACGTCTTATGTGGTCATATATTTACATAACTTCTTGCTACATTATTAATATTTGTTTGTTACAACAACGGAAACTGGTGTCAGTTTCGTAGTACATGACATATTTACTCAAAAATAAACGTGATGAACTGGAAGATAAGTTTTCATTTAAATGCAACTAAAAATTGATAAAATAAACGATAGGAGGGATAATAAATAAAAGATAAACAAAATCGTAATTAAAAAACAGAGAATTCGCTGTGTCACACACGTTTACTTCAAATCTCTTCTAAGAATTTAAATATGAACATGCCACTTTAGCCTTATGTACTCCTAGTGGTAAACTAGTGTTTTTACAAACCTTCTTGTTTGACGCTAAAAACTGGGTTTCGATCTTCATGGTGTGCTTAAATATGACCAAAGAAATACTCCTGGCAGCGCTCAGCGGTATATTTGAGAGCTTATGACGTTGATAACCGGGTTTCGATACCCGTGGTGACCACAGCACTCGCAACTCATGTAGCTTTACGTTCAGCGACAAACAAACAAAATATTTTTGACAAAAATCTTACCAGTCCATGGAAAAAATTGTGAACCACTATAGATTACTCATTTAATAATGACACAAATATACAATTCGTATAGAATTTCATTATTTGGTCGTTCACGTTCAATAAATAAATATACTTCTCAAACTCTAAATTATCAGTTTTTTTATTTTCCTAGGACATTCACTGATATATTTTACGTAATTTGAAGATAGAAAAAAAATGAATATAATATACTGTATGTGATTTCGCAATTTACAAGTAGCTCAAACATAATATAAAAAATGTAATAAAAGTTAGGTAAAAAACAACAACCCTAAAACATATTTCATAATGGCAGTAACAGCCTTTATTCAATTAAAATAAGACATTTATTTTTAAATATCTTTTATTCAAAGTACTACATTCCAGAGTAAACATTCATTGGGAAATTTTCCAAAACAGAATATTGAAATGTACTTTATTTATTTTATTTTTTCAGACTTATACAATATATTTACCAAAGTTCGAGTTGGTATTTTTCCGAGCAGCTGAACTGAGGCCTTGGGTGAGGATTGTTTCTCTTTTAATCCTAGTTACAGTGTGGATAGGTCTTCAAACTTTGAAAACGGTAAGCACTTGCTGTTGTCTAATATCTTAGGAAAAAGTGACAAATTGAAACTGTAGAGAAAACTTAAAAGTAAATCGAAATTTCCAATAAAATATAGCTTATTTGATATATGTGCGTCTCCTATCGTCTAAGACTGTATTTACATCCACGTAATACATATAAAATATTTGAGTGAAATTTCAAACATTTGGGTACTCCTAAGTATCTAACATTGCACATAGTGAGCTTTAATATCTCACTCTGGTTTACAGAGTGCAATAATGAAAAAGTGAAACTGAAGTAGTCACTCACCTTCACCTTGTGTGAAGTCGCTCGGCTATACACTAGGTAGAGCCACTCAACTACTCTTCCTGTGATTCATTTTGGTGCTATATTAACTTAAAACCTGTATAGTATAAGAGCATGCATAGGTTCGGAATATTAATTGATGAATATAGATCTTCCTTATCCATACTTTAACCACTTTTAAAAGTATACTCATAAAATTCAGAATAAAAACAGAAAACAGACTATCTAGTTTATAATTTACCTTAATTAAAATTCGGCACTATTTTACAGTATAATTTTAGTAACTGTTTTAACAACAGAATTATGTAATTCATAAGTTCATAAAAGCTACACATTAGCGCTATCCATTTTGAATAATTTTATTTCCTCTAATTTCACATCCATGAACTTTATGAAACGGTAAATGGTTGCTAAATAACCTGCGAAAATCGCGTAATACCATTGAACTCTTCTGATACCCCCTCCTAGATACAACATGCAGTTTATATAATTCGAAACAACTTGGATCATTTGGTGGTTAATTTATTACTGAACTTTATGAAACCTATTTAAAAGTAACTAACAAAGAAGATTAGAATCTCTTCCTTAACTGTTCACTTGTCTTATTTTAACGTTGGTGAGTCTTTGGAATAGACTCGTATAAAGACAAAAAAACAACTGTAATAGTTTGAAGAGAAAACTTCACTCGGTAAATATTCAGTTCATTTTCCTATCGTAAAAGACGTTTACTAGTTCAAAGTGTTGCGCTAATGTATTCTCAAGACGTCTGGTATGGGTATTAAAACTTTAATTAAAATAAAGTACAGAACAACGTTTCGACCTTCTTAGGTCATCTTCTTTGTTAACCTGGAGATGACCTAATAAGGTTGAAACGTTATTCTGCACTTTATTTTAATTAAAATTTCGATACCCATGTCAGACGTCTTGAGGATACATTTTTACTTCTAGTGGGTATCTCGTCATCACGTGTGGCGCTAGTGATCTCTAGCAGGGTGAGCGGGCGGTTACGATAGAGCCAATAATGCTAAATTAATTGTTTCTATTAATAAAAATAATATCAAAACAGACTATAGCATTTTAATGAGTATCCGTGATTTATATTTCGTCATTTAACACTCTTTCACTCATTCAAAACAAAGAGGGACTCAAACAAGAACGATATTTGTTGAAGACGGTCATGAATGAAAAAAACACTGAATTAATTAATTAATTTTCATTTATTTCTTACTATGATGAATGAGTGTGGTATTGTCAACTTGTGTAAAAAGTATTTCAAGACTTACATTGTACTTGAAACTGAAAGACACCTAACATCTTTATTATCCCAAAACATGATTAATTTTAAACATTTCCTTTTCATTTCTTGTATATTTCATGATTCACTTCATTCCTTTGATATTTCTTAAAATCAGTAGTGTGTTTATCATTTTCAGTTTATTTCGTTCACGCAAACAGTTATCTTACGAGATAATAAATCTCTCTTTCTTTTGCACAAAAGGTAAGAGGCACAAAACATGCATATTTACGCTGTTATAATCATTTCTCCTTTTTAAGCTGCAGGTAATGCAATTCGTTGCGAAAATAGGTCCTTTTATGGAAAATAAAATCTAAACCAATTTCTACATGAGAAAGACCCACATGAAGTGCCGAAAGATTAGATTGGAAACTTTTATGTTATGACAATTTTTCCATAAGTGTAAATTCATGATTAAATACAGATTTTGGTTTTAAAAGAATGAAAAAATGGCTTTTATTTTTGTTGAGGTGCAACATGACACCTCGATTTTTAAAATTATTTTTCACGTACTTATACACATATTTTGGTTTTAAAACAATAATAAAGGTGTTTTATTTTTGTTGATGTGCAATATGACACCTCTATTTTTGAAATTATTCTTTACTAAGCTCTGATTACCAATGAACAAGTAAAATTGTCTTGTAATTAAAAGAGATAAACCTTTGAAAAACTTTGGTATATAAAAATTTGAACGAATAGTGTTTCTTTCAGTAAGTTTCTAATATTTACTGCTTGAGAACACAACAAATGAATCTCCATATGTTAGTTATTGCCTTGTTAAACTAAAAGTGCACTGACCGCTGTGCGTTTTATAAAAGTTTCGTTCCACTTCGTGTGGAAGAAATTCGCAGTTGTTGAAACACAAGCAAGTTTTTCACTATCCTCGAAATTCCAAAGTAAGGAAACTTTCTAATTGAATAACACATTATTTTACACGTTAAAAACCAAATAGTGTTTGAGTTAGACTAAATGAACCTACGTGTCTTACTTAGTGCAGTAGACTGCTATTCACGTTTCATGTTCTGTTGCTAGAAATATTTATAAGTTTTCTTTATTCTTGAAAAACAGATACGAAGAGCTTTCTCTTGGCCTGAGTTCTATCAGAATTATTCAGAACTAAATTTAAAAGCTGATAAAATCACCATTGGCCAACGTGATGGTTTTCCTCAGTATTTGATCTACTATTGCGTGACTATGTACTTAGGCCTAACGACATTCACACATACCAGCCATCTAATCAAGCTCGCCATTACGGTGACGATTACAGCTATTTGGTGCACCGTCAACAACATACCAATGAAGGCCATGTTTGAATGGTATGACTTTTGGGCTTATGGAAGCAGGTGAGAATAAAATAAACCAAAAAGATATGAAATTTATAAATAGCGCATTGCTTAAAAATACTAACAACTGATTTGTCACAACAACAACTTTCAAATGTACAATTTAACATAATAGTAATCATGTCCTTTTTGACTTGACCAAAGCGTTTTAAATTACTATAATACGAGAACAGGACACGCACATGTGTAAATATGTGTATATATGTATATACACCACTTTGTTTGTACAACGATACCATGGAGTTTTTATTTTTAATACAATTGAATTACAATACTTAAATTGTTGCTTGAAATGTTAATTAAATAAGTTACTTCAAACATAAGACCGGTAAAACTTTTTTTTAAAATGAAGACTTGGTGGCCAAAGATTTATTTACAAATACGCTTATATTCTTCAATAGGCCCAGCATGCCCTGGTGGGTTAAGGCGTTCGACTCGTAATCTGAGGGTCGTTGGTTCGAATCCCCGTTGCACCAAAGATTCTTGCCCATTAGCCGTGGAGGCATTATAATGTTACTGCCAATCTTACTATTCGTTGGTAAAAGAGTAGCCCAAGACCAGCTGCTTTCCCTCTATTCTTACACTGCAAAATTAGGGACGGCTAGTGCAGATAGCCGTTGTGTAGCTCTTTGCGCGAAATTCCAAAACAAAAGCCAATATATTCTTCAAATCTATGAGCTCTGAGCTTTATAAATTTTCATATTTCCTTTTCTTTTGTTTTTTGTTTAGTGTTGTTGAATGTGTATGGCAGTTTTAACTCCTAATAATAACATTCCCCTGTTATTAAAATGTTTTTATCCGCGGCATAACGGCTCATGGAACAGTTGAGTTTTTGTGTGGTTTTTTTACCATATACAAAACTCATAAGTATGCACAAAGCTCACTACTTCGTCATCTCTTGAGTGATTTGAGATATAATTGCAGCATTGAACTCATGAGGCCCAAACCTTTCGATTTTACACCCAAGATCTCATAGATTAATTTCTTCGTATCCTGCTTTAAAAAAAAAAATCAATTTGAGAGTAGGTTGGTAGAGATTTTGATGAGTAATAAAATCAAATAGGGTATACGGGCTACAACCCCATTCATGGGATCACAGGTACCTAACAGTATAGCTAATAGAAAGGGAAGCAAAGGTCTCGTAAATTAATTTACAACAATCCTGCGTAAAAGAATTTCAAGGGCTGCGGCTATTGAGGATTCCCTCTTGTTTGTGCTTGCTACTACTAAACATGCAGTTAGTTTGTTTGTTTTTTGAATTTCGCTCAAAGCTACTCTAGGGCTATCTACGCTAGCCATCCCTAGTTTAGCAGTGTAAGACTCGAAGGAAGGCAGCTAGTCATCACCACCCACCTCCAACTCTTGGGCTACTCTTTTACCAACGAATAGTGGGATTGACCGTACATTATAACGCCCCCACAGCTGAAAGGGCGAGCATGTTTGGTGTACAGGGATTCGAACCATCAACCCTCATATTACGAGTCGAGTGCCTTAACCACTTGGCTATGCCGGGCCATTAATATTTTGACCTATTTAGCCAAAATCTTTAGGATCAGCTTCTCAAACCTAAAATTTTCATGAAACAACCAATGTGTATTTTCAGTAACTTTCGGTTTATTCATCGAGTTATGTCTATTCTTGAGCCTATACAAACCGTAATGTTCACTAAAATTACGCCTTGAGTTATCTTTTAACAACTGTCAGTAATGCTTATTAAAACTTAAAGAAAGTTAAAACCCTTATATTCTCTAGAAAATTATTAACTAAACGACGAAAGCCGGTAAAGCCTTGAAAACTAACAGGCCTAAAATTATTGTAAAAAAAACAAGTTAAATATAGGTGGTTTTCCACATTGCTCATTAATTTGTCGATTGCGGCTAAATATCATAGGTGTGTATCTCAAATGCTGTTTATTATTATTTTGTTTTATAGCAGTATTCACTAAAACATCTCCACAAGTTATGAGAGGTTAAGCGTCAGGAATCTCACTAAAACAATTGCTTAATCTTACCCTACTTCTCGTCATATGCAGTAATCTTCATTAACCTGTTGACTGCCAAGTATTTTAGCTGCCACAATACAACTCTAATGCTTCTTCATTTTGTAACTTTTTCGTGACGCCAGTTTGGATCGAAAGTGAAACAATTTGTAAGTAGGTCAAATGCATGTATGGTCCTAACATCTAGCGTTGTAGTCAGATATTATTGAGAGCGAATTAACTCGTCCGTGCCACTGTGTTACCGATCGGCTTGGACGAGTTATCTCGTCTACGGCACTGAACAGGTTAAAGTTGTGACTTAAGCTAACCCTACTTATTGTCATTTGCAGTAATTCTCACTAAAACCATCACTTAAGCTAACCCTATTTGCCTTAATATTCACTAAAACTATTACCTAAGCTAACCTTACACTCCGTCATCTGCAGTCATCTTCAACTAAAACTACCACTTGAGTTAACCCTACTTGCAGTCACCTTCAGTAATCATCACAAAAACCCTTGAGCTACTCCTGTTCGATGTTGGTAATCCTACTAAAAACTAATCCTCAACAAAACTATATCTTGATTTATCTCTTCTTTTTTTTTGCTTTAGTAATGATTTAGAGATTAAGTAACTAAAACTAGGCCAAAAAAAATCAAACGTAGCTACAGGCGGATTAAACCTATAAATACGTAAAAAGTGTTAATCTTCAAAGAATATTCAACTAATCAATTTTAATCATCATAAACGGTGGCGACAATTTCACGGCTTCTTCACAACGATTTTAGACATTTCTTTTTATTAAATTATTTTATGAAAAAAAAGTGCTACATTGTAGGTTAAAAAGTAGCTTGCGTTTGACCATGTGTTACTGTTATGTCTACAGCGTACTATAGCGTATGTTAGGAAGATCGGTCTCACAAAAATAACATACCGCAAGTTTTAGTACCGTAATCTTTTGACACGATGTTTATATATTATACTTGTAACACGGAGAAAGTTTGGAATTTGAAGATGTTAAAGATAACACGTTATTTGGCTAAATTTTATTTTATAAAACAGAATTGCTGTATCTCATATAAGTAACAAAGATTTACTTTAGCCATATTTTTATTATAAAGATGTAATAACGTATTTTAAAAAAGAAGTCCATCATTTTTGGCAAAATCCAAAAGCTTAAAAGTCAGTTAATATTTCTATTATTTACGCATATTATTAATCTTATTGGAAACGAGAATGAAACATTAAGTTTCTTTGTACTTCAAATTATTTTTAATTGAATAAAGTGTTAATTTCTGTCGTCTTGCAGAACATTTAAATGGCCAGGTGGCTAAGGCACTTGACTCCTAATCTGAGGGTAGCGGGTTCGAATTCCCGTTACACCAAACGTGCTCGCCCTTACATCTATAGGGGTGTTACAATGTGACGATCAGTCCCATTATTCATTGGTAAAAGAGCAGCCCGAGAGTTGACGGTGGGTGGTGATGGTTAGCTGCCTTCCCTCTTGTCTTACATTGCTAAATTAGGGATGGCTAGCACAGATAGCTCTCGTGTAGCTTTGCACGAAATTTAAACCAAACCTAAACATTTAAAACTTGAACGGTATAAAAGTTAAAATATTTAAATTTGCTCTCGATACCGAATTTAAAATAAGTTAATGTGCTTTTTATGATAAACTCTCATAAATTATTATGACTAACTTCCACATCTTAATAACGATTGTGTGCCCGCTAAAAAGTCATATAACACGTTTACTTCCAGACAACCAATTGGACATCGTGTGTACCTTTCTGTCGTCTTGGTCACCATCTCGATTGCTGTTATTACAGTCAACAGGCAGGTAATGTATCCGTTCTTCTATAGAGATAAAGAAACCGACAGAGTGAAAATTTTCATTAGGAGTCTAAAGTACTTAATGGATTATCCACGTTGTATATAGCGTTTGTGCTCAGCCGATACGAATCGACTCTGATTCTGGTTTATATTATGATGTCGTTAGGCTTAAGATGTCTACGTACATCATAATTCAATAAAGTATATATTAAAATCTCCTCAGTTTCTTACCAGCCCTCTATCGTTCATATTTACAGTGAAACAGTTTATATGTGAAATTAAACTGGTGTCGTAATCCTTTGTGTTTTTCAAGTGAAGATAAAATATGATTTTCCAAAATATTGGTTATTATCAGAGTATAATTTAAGCTTGCAGCTCAACAACGAAGCGTTTGTGGGCTTTAAATAACAATGTTAACTGACGGGTGTGATGAGCTGAGATCTAAAGTGGATTTATGGTGTAAAGCACTCAAGCTTATGGAAGTAGAAAACTTATTACTCTGGACAAGAATGTAGGCTACTGGGACTTTCGATGTTCTTTATAACTGATTTTATGAGGGTCAATACACCAGGGAAATAGTTAAACATGGCCACCTGGATATCGTTTTCAAGTACCTCATTAATAATGCTTGGAATGTCAGTCATCACTTTGTGTGTACATGACTGTAAGCTACCTAACGTTGTTGTAATGTCTTTGCCAAAATGATGACCAATGGTTGTTGAAACGTTGGAAGATTTTGTGTCCATCTCTCTTACTAGTGTATTTACCTTTATTTTATCGTTTAGTAAACGTTCCTTAGGTTATACACGTGTGATAAGTCACATTTGATTCAGGATATTAATTATTCTAATACAAATTTGAAGACTGAAATATTCGAAATAACGATTCAGGTCTGTCTTTTGCCTGTCACGTGCTATTGCCGAGGAGACCTTACAATCAATACTAAAACTCTTCACTTGGGATGAATTTTTGACTATTTGTGAGACGCAAACTTGATACTTTTATAAACGTGCTACAAAACGCCACTTTCAGCATAAATCAAAGCTAGGTGTCGTAAAATATATCCAATAAATAAACATTCTTAAGGACAACATCTGGTTTTAAGTATATTTTGTTATTAGAAGTTCTGATAAAAGTGTCAGCACACAGGATTACACACGAGTTAGTTCACTGGATTACACATCAGTTATCACACTGGATCACACTCGAATTAGTACACCGGAACACACACAAAAAGTGCAATGAATTTTGAATTCAACCATGATTAATGGTTGATTAATAGTTGACTATTCCTATTGGAAAGCGCTTGAGTTTTGAAACTTTCTTTGATATTTCTTAGAATGTTCTCTTGAAGAATCCGAGTTTCTCAACTCCACTGAATGTTCGTGAATTGTATATTCAACTCATAACATTATATCTCGTTATCTACGAATTAATATTAAAATTGGAGAGATAATTTTTATTGACATTCTGATCAAAACATGAACTCGTTAGCTACTAAAATGCAAAAAAAATGTTTTTCGTAATCTGAGAGTCGCAGGTTCGAATCCCAGTCGCACCAAACATGCTCACCCTTTCAACTATGGGGGCGTTATAATGTGATGGTCAATCCTACTATTCGTTGATAAAAGAGTAGCCCAAGAGTTGATGGTGGGTGGTGATGAGTAGCTGCTTTCCCTCTAGTTTTACACTGCTAAATTAGGGACGGCTAGCGCAGATAGCCCTCGTGTAGCTTTGCGCAAAATTCAGAAACAAAAAAACAAACAAAAAGTGTTTTTCTCTCGGTCAAACATAGTGTTCTCCCAAGTGGATTTTACGTACAATTACAATGTTACGTACTATAATTTATGTCGGACGAGTCTCTGATTTATTATGTTACTTACGTTACGTGTTACAATTTAAAATAACAGGAAATTTTAATTTAATAATTAATCAAGTTTTAATATGCATCAAATTTATGTTATTTGCCAACAAGAATTTATACACACACTTTTTAACATGTGTGTATTTTAATATAGAAACAAAAAAAACAATATAATTTATAATAACGGTTATTACTAATAATTATTAGAATTATGATTTGTGTACAACAGTTTTTACAAACTATACTGAGTCTTTTATCTCGTCTAGCACTGAATGTTTTATTGATAATCCAATTCTTAGTTGATATTGTTACGCCTCTTCTGAGCTAACGCTGTCTTTTTCATGGCTGGCCTCACGCCAGGTACAAGCTGACTCCTTCTAGCAAAGATATTTAATATCCTCGTAGAAAAAATAATGCCCGAAGTAATTCACTGCAATTAATTGGTTTATAACGTTCGAAATTTATAATGTTCCTGGTCAAATTCTGTAGTTTCCTTATTAATAGACGTTAATCACAATTATAGCTTCCTGGGCCTATAGTATACCAACTGTAGCTGTCCAATAATATTCTATTCTCGACGGTTCAACAGTATTCCAGCGCATTTTTCGTAAACACAACCAAGAATATATGTCGCATGTAAAAACAGAAAATTATACAGAAACAAGCGTAGGCACCAAAATAAATGTATAACTGTAAATCCGTTACACTTCTCTCCTTGGAGATTCAGAAATTGGCGTTAGACACTTTTAACCCAGATATCACACACACACACACACACACACAATTATAACAATACAAATAACTTTTATAATAATAATAAACTTGCACAATATGTAAACATGCTTAAATACAAATGTTACCTTTTGTGTTTAGCACAATCGATAACACTATGTAATAAATTTTGTACTTTTTCTTGTTCCTAGGCAGAAAGTGTTATTTCTCAATTGCTTATGCCTAAAGTAAATGGGAAAAAACAAACCTATTTTTCTCTTCAAACTTTGCTTTTATGACCTGGGAACGTATAACGAAAACATGATGGGAGACTATATTTGGGGGCTGATACGTGAAAGTGATTTACCTTACAGTCGCAAATCTCGAAAAACTACTCGCTTCTAAACATTTTTGTATAACTTTAGTATAAATACATGTAAATCTTGATTCATATATTGTTTTAGTCAGACCTTATGTAAATGAAAATGTGCACATTTGCCCCTTTTTACATAGAAAATAGGTTAATTTATAAATTTCATTATGCATGTCATAAAAGCAAAGTTTGAAGGGAATACTGACAATTTTCTGTACTTTTTACAACATAAGCAATTAAGGAATAATACACATTATCTAGGAAAAAAATTGTTTCATAGTATAATCACACGACTTAGGTGTTCTTCTAAAGGTGGGATAGGTTTTAAATAAGTAACAGAAGTTTCCTTATTAGTTTTTCTAGCCAATTGACATGCATCACAACTTTTACAAAAGTGATAAACGTCTTGCTTAATATTTGGTCAAAAGAAATGTCTCATACTTTTGTCACGTTGTTGTTTTGAATTAAGCTACACAATGGGCTATTTGTGCTGTGCCTGCCACGGGTATCGAAACCGGGTTTTTAACGTTGTACGTCCGCAGACATACCGCTCAGCCACTGGGGGCTACTTTTGTCACATGTCTTATTCACATTTAAATTGCCTCCCATGAGAAGTTCATGAGCAACATTGAATATTTCCGATTGATGTGCTTTTGGAAAAACTATATGATACACTACAGTCATGTCCTCAGAAGCTTATACGTTTGATGGTGTCCATTTTCGCATTAGCGCACTAGTTTTGCAAAAATGGCCTTTTGGAACTTTTTCCAATTTATCTTTAGGGATTGCATATTCAAATAGTGAAGAGATCTGTGGATCCTTTTCTTGCTCCTGGATCGGTTTGCTTTTAGAAAATTGAACTTTCTCAGCTAAATTAGATCCCTTACGCCCATCATCTTCACTCGTAAAAGACTTGTCAGTAGGACAATCACAAAGTCCATGTCGCCTTCAAAAAATATCTTTCACAATTCTATAATTTCATCCTCTGAACACGTGTCTGTAATTTCTCTTTGGCTTAATTTATTTGCCTGAACTTGAGTCACGACACACGAAGGAAACACATCTGGATTCTCCTCAACAACAACATCAGATAAAACAGTGATCGACAACAACTTTCCCCAAGTCACCCTTAATTGGCAGAATAGGTCTTGCTCCAACTGGTCCCGAAACTAGGTGTGATGTTAAATAAATGTTAGGAAGAGGAACATTAACAAAGCCGCCATCAATAACCTGAACAATAAGAGATTCATCAGTGGCAGAACTCGAATTTAAAGGCAATACACAATAAAGGCAACTCAATCATTGTTGCCCCAGTATCGCATAAAATACGTGTGGGATTAGCAGTCAAAGACTCAGAACTAATAAACACAAAAGGTTTAAATTACTCCCTGACTACATCAGCCATTTTATCAGTAGCCAAATCAACAACGTTGGGTGATCTGGTGAAACTATGTCCACATGTGGATACAAATACACTGAGTGTTACCTACTTTTTCTTTTCAAACTTCAACAGTCGGACATCACGTGGCCAGGCTTTTTACAAAAATAGCAGACAGGCTTTGATAATTTGATAAAATTTTATCATGAGTATCTGAAGATTTCGAACCATAGAAGCTAGGTCTTTAGAGGAATCCAGATCTTTAGTGGATTGGACAAATACTGGATTTTGTTAAGATGGAAGAAATTTCTTTTTATAAAAAGTTGTTTTATGAGTTAAAGTGTAACTATCAGAAAGAGAAACTGCTCCCTCTAGTGTTTCAACTTTCTCTTCATTCAATTAAGTTTTGATATCATCACTTGTACAGCGTTTGAATTCCTTAATTGGACATAATTGTCTTAATATGTCAAAATTGTTGCCAATATGCATAGAATTATACCGTCGATCAAAATAAACTTCTTTTTTCGTGAGCAAATTCCATATAAGTTTGGCTGTCTTGCTTGCAGTAACCTCGAAACATTTGACTATAAGCCTCCAGTACTCATATGCTTTGGCTTGAAGGATAACTTCTTTAACCTTATCATAATCTGTATAATCTTCTAGAAAAAGATCATCATAAGTTTCGTGTGCTTTACCAGCCAAAACACTGTAACAATAATGACCATTTCTTGTGGACCATTCCATGGTTTGGGCAACTTTCTCGAAATGTAAATATTTATCCATTTCATTAAATGGTAGTGCTTTAATATATTTAATGAGCTCAGAGTTCTTATTTAGCCTTGGTCGATTGGAGTTCAGTCTGATTTCCTCTTCTGCTTCAATACGGGCTCAACTCTTTCTCTTTTTCAGTCTGAATACAGGCTTGTTCTAGCTCGATTTCTTTGAGTTTTAATTGGATTTCTAATTTATCTTTATCACTCAACCCTGATCATCATCTACTGGTATTTCAGCAATACTCTTTTGAGATCATTTTTTCTGACTGATATTTTTAAGATCTTATTTTAAGATTTTGACAATTTCAAGCAATTTACTTTTGTATATTTTTTTAGCTATTCAAAGGAGGGCGGTTCAAGAAAACTCTGATAATCAGACATAATTAAATTTTGTTGACACTGATAAATATAAATTAAAATAAAATTTGAATTTATTTCGAATTTTTACTCTGAGTCAGATCCCTGGCACAAACCCCCAGTTTATTATGTTACCTGTTATAATTTATTTCGGGCGAGTCTCCGATTTATTTTGTTTCGTACATTAAGTATTACAATTTGAAATAATCGGAAATTGTAATTTAGCAATTAACTGAGTATTCATTGGTATTAACTTTACGTTATTTCCCAACAAGATTGATAACACTATTTTCTTTTTTAGCACAAATATATTGTAATGTAAACTCTATTATAAGTTTTACTAAGGAAAGCTTCACACAGTACAATGTGTTTCAAAATTCTATTACATTATTAAGCTTTACTAAGGAAAACGTAACACAATTCAGAGTGTTTAAAAACTTTATTGTGCTATATAATCTTTAACTTTTCTTACAAATAAACATTGCTTTAATTATTCTTGTCTTCTTAAGTAATAAAATCTTAATAATAATATGAAGAAACTGCGCATGTGTGTGTGTGTGGGATATTGTGGGTAAGGGTTAGCACTGTTCAGATACACGTTGTAACTTGATTTGAGTGGCATGTTTAATATACTCGTTAGTAATAGCGGCAAAACGACAGTTTTTAAATATATAATTAACGCTTTGCCCAAGCTTTTCATTGGTGAAATTAAGCTTCCCTAAGATGAATAATTTTTAAAATATAATTATTGTAAATATGAGATTTTTCTTCATAATTGCTATACATTACTTACATCTACGTGATACCTGCTAACATATACACTACACTGAGCCAATAACATAGAAAATAGCAAAAAACGCGAGATTTGTTGTGAAACCATTCAACTAACTAGTCGGACATACTGCTAATTGCTATTAAACGCTAGAAATAAAATTATTAATTAATGATATGTTCCAAAAAATAACCATGAAATTACTTTTATATTTATTAAAGGGGGAAAATGTTGAAGTGTGAATATGTTCGATCTAGATAAATAAATAAACATATTTTTGTGAAAACCTATTGCTTAGATTTACATTTTGTGGCATTATTTGGCAATGTAACATCAAAGCGGCTATTGTGCAGTGAAATTGAATGCGAACCACACATTTGAATTGTGAATTTTCTACATAGACATAACTATTATCTCGTTACATTCAGCTAAACTAGCATAGAAGGCAGCACATTCGCGATATATTTCTTGAGGCCGATGAATTAACTAGATGAGATGATACACACCCTAGTAATACGCTTTGAAATTATTTAACATGCGACTCTGTTTAGACAATTGTTCAATAGAACTTCGTATATCAAAGTTTCAAACAGTCCAAACTACTGAAAGTGACTTGTTAATGTATTGTTTTTAACCATTGATTAACCGTTATATAAATATTTAAGTTAAAATGATGCCATATCATGATGCTATGACTTTTGTTTATCAGTTATCATAACGTTAATAATTTTCTTTGTCATTTATTGTGATATTTATCACTGTTGTTCTTATGTTATCTTAATGTTTCTAATTTTTGGTCATTTGTTATCACAATGTTATGACTTTTATTCAACTGTTATCAGGATAATTTTGTGTCTAGATGATTTGTGACCGTAGTAAATGTGATTTTTTGATGTTTTTTATCATACTGGTTATCATTAAATCCTGCGTGATATATTATAATATTCACCGGCAAAACGCAAGTAAGTATCGAAGATTTGTTTTAATCGTGTCTGCATTACAAGAACGTTTCGTATCGTATGCAACTTAGACATTTTGTTCATATCTACTCTAACCTCTGGAAAGGTTAGTTTTGTATAAATCATTCTGGTAAAACTGTTTGAATAATTCTATCTACTCAACTTCGTTCTTATACTAGTATATCCGCATCATTACTCAAGTAAAGTCTTCGTATGTCACTCGTCAATTTAAGGGTTCGCAACGCTGAAATCTGGGTTTTAATTCCCTGCAGTAGACAGATTACAAACATCCAATTTTGTGCTGCAAAAGGAACCAACAAACAAATATTCAAGTAAACGACTTCGATGAGATTTTCAAGTCACTGAAATATTTGCATCAGTATTTGATTGTTATGAAATAAGTGAAAACTCTGAAGTCATGTGGTCAGAAAACGTATTTAAGATAACGACCAACAGATGGCGATATATATATATGTAGAAACCGCTCGTTTGGGTTCAGAAAATATTTTACGTAGAGGAGCGAATATAACAAACAATTAGAAAATACTATAATGATTTGAGAATATGCATTATTAAAGACAGTTGGTATGAGTTTAAATAAGGTTGAAACATTGTTCTGTACTTTCTCATATGGTTTTAATACCCATACCAGCTGTCTTGAAAATACATTTTTACTTCATATGGGTTTCTCGTCATTGTGGATTGGAGAATTTCTTGAAATTCAACTATTCATTACTGAAAGGCCTAATTAATTGTCGTCTGCTTCCTCAATTTTTACTTATCATCATATAGAACTCTCACAGGAAAATATATTAACTGTAAGAAAATTTTGTTTTATTTTTTAGTTATTTTTTTCAGAAATAAAAACTCGTATTTTTATCCCAAATCGTAATATGTTGCTTATTTCAGTTGGAACTTACTTCACGACGTCTTTTCATGTGGAAAAAAGCAGTTGAAGAACAGAAAGAAAAAGTTGCTGACATGCGCAGAAAAAACGAGGCTCTTGTATACAATATTCTTCCTCCCCATGTTGCGAAACATTTTCTAGGGCGAAGGAAAATGACGAGGTTTGTCTTTCAAAGAGAAAGTTAGTTATTTTACTTATGTAAGCATAACAGTAGATAATAGAAATTACTAATTTTGGATTTAATGCATAATGGAAGCTGGTAAGTACGAAACTACCAAAACTTGTAAAGTACGCGAAGAATATTTGTTTGTTTGTATATTTTTAAAATTCGCGCAAAGCTACACGAGGGCTATCTGCGCTAGTCGTCCCTAATTTTGCAGTGTAAGACTAGAGGGAAGGCAACTAGTCATCACCACCCACCGCCAACTCTTGGGCTACTCTTTTTACCAACGAATAGGGGAATTGAGCGAAACATAACGTAGCCACGGCTGAAAGGGCGAGCATGTTTGGTGCGACTGGGATTTGAATCCGCGACCCTCAGTTTACATTTCGAACGAATGCATTTAGGAATAGACTCAATCTCCTAAGTTGATAGTATCCCGCTAGGGCAGCGATAAGTTTTCGGATTTAAAACGCTAAAATCAGGAGTTTTATTCCCCTCAGTGGATACAGCCCGATGTATCTTTGTTAGAAGAAAAGCGCACAAACACTCTAATTTGGCCGAACCTTGTAAAATATTAGGGTTAATTTAAGGCCGAAAATATCATTAATAGCCAGGGTACTCGACTGACGAAACATTATAATCTCTATAAGTATAATTGTACAAAAAGTATATTTAATTAATTATGCTTTCTCGGCTGATGCTTTACTTTGACTTTAAGTACATAACTTACTTTGATTGGAAGCTGTTGTCATTACTTAAGTTTTTTGAACGGTAATTTAACTTTATAATAAGCTGCTAGAAATGGCGAAAAGTGATTTTTTTTTTTCAGGAGTTATATAGCAAGAGTTACAGTGCGGTAGGAGTATTATTTGCTGCTATGCCTAATTTCTCGGACTTTTACACTGAAGAATCAGTAAACAATCAGGGATTGGAATGTCTTCGATTTCTGAATGAAGTTATATCTGACTATGACGCAGTAAGTAAATAGTTAAACATGAAATGTTTCTCAACATGTATGTATATATAAAAAATGTTTCAGACTGGGAGTTCTTTTATTTTTGAATTTCACGCTATCCGTCCCTAATTTAGCAGTGTAAGACTAGAGGGAAGGCAACTAGTCATCACCACCCGCCACCCACTCTTGGGTTACTCTTTTACCAACGAATAGTGGGATTGACCGTTAAATTATAACGTCCCCATAACTGAAATGGCGAGCACGTGTGTTGTGACGGGGTTTCGAACCCGCAACCCTCAGATAACGAGTGGAGCATCCCCTAACCACTCAGCCCAGGTTGGAGTGATTCAGTACGGTCAAATTGTAATGTTAATTGCAGTAGGTTTTTTTTTTTTTTTTTGCAGTATATTTTCAGTTATTAGTGTTACTACTTTTTATAGATATGTATTTAACCGGAAATAAGAAATTATGAAAATATTTTCTGTATCATTTATAAGTTTACCAATAGCAACAGAGTGAAACCGAAATACATAATTTTTATTTGTACGTTTAGGGTATGTTTCAAACACTATTGGTTTACTGTAACGGAACTTCGCTTGATATACGTTTAAGCTAATCAGTTTTTTTTTCAAAGGCTTCTTATGATTCTTGAAAGTGCATTACTCAAACTCGCAGATTAATTTATTGGAATGCTGCCTTAAAACTTTCAAGTGCCGCGGCTATCGACGATTCCCCTCTTGTTTTGTTTTTTTCGTTGCACAGCTGTTAGAATTCTTTGCTTCCCCCCTATACAAGTATTTATACTTCTGGCTGTTTTGCATGTGCGTCATTGAAATGGTCGATTTTATTTTGGAGGGGTGTTTCGTAGACTGTGTGTAGTGAAAATAACTGTTCGTAGGTATCTCTAATTTACTAAACAATTTCGTGATGAATAAACGTTTGTGAATTACAGTAGTTTGAATGTTGTTAGCAGAATTTTCTTAGTTTGAAATGTTAACTTATATCTGTACATCAATTATGAATAAACAGTCGGAATATCTTTCCGCTTTTCTCGTGTACTGTATTTAATATAGTTAAATATTAGCGTAAGAACACTTTTAAAGTAAACTGGGTCAATAGGAATATCACAGCCAATACCGGGAACCAGTTACGCACCAAAAGATGTATTCGAGTACTTAAGCTTTGATTTCTTAAAATAAACATGAAAGTGTTGGGGAGAATTCGTGTGATTTAATACAAATGTTAATTTACTTTTAAACAGTTACTGGAACAACAAAGATTTAAAGACATTATCAAAATCAAAACGATTGGATCGACGTACATGGCAGCTAGTGGACTCAACAACGAAGAATCGACAAAGGTACACTGGACGATCACGTGACTAACAAAACGTTCACTGATTTCATCATTAAGAACAAAAACAGATTAACTATACATTTTCTGAAGAATTTCGTCATAGCTATCAACTCTAAAAATGATAGATACAGTTGTTTAAACTTTGTAACCTAAAGTGTGACGAATATAAGTATTTAAAAACGAATGAAACTAAAACGGTAAGAACAAAGTTCACTACTTTACTCCTTTGACTTATTTTGTGTTTATAGGTTAGGATTTTATTTCAATTATCGCTATGTTTGACTTTCCATAAAATGTTACTGAAACAATGATAGCTAATTATTAATTATTTAATTGGCGAAATGAAGTAATTATTTTTCACAATTCTAGGTTGATACTGTTTCTGTAAAAATTGTACATTTGTTGCTTAAAATAGATTAGATTAAAAAATTTTACCTAAATGTATTGATATTACGTAATGTTGTTTTTAAGCCTAATATTCCAGTGAAAGAAAAGTGGCGTCATCTAGCGGATTTGACGGAATTTGCTTTGACGCTGAAAGAAACACTTAGTAATATAAACAGAGAAAGTTTTAACAATTTTGTCCTGAGGATGGGTAAGTCTGCTTTTTTTGTTTTACCAAAAAATAGAATTTAATTTATTCCTGTGACATGAGCGAACTTTAGGTTACTCGGCCATCTCCGTGTTTATTTGTTTGGCTTACAGCTCAATGAACCATAAATAATATTTGCGTGCAGAGGCGTCGCTAGGCGCTGGCACCCAGAGTTCGTGCTAGGATTTTATACGACAGTGTCCCGAATTCCTATTCGGTGTCTTGAGAAATCAGAATAGTGTGTGTTCTTCTTATAACAAAGCCACATCGGGGTATCTGCTGAGGCCACCCAGAAGAAATCGAACCCCTGATTTTAGCTTTGCAAGTCCGTAAACTTGCCGCTGTACCAGCGAGGGAACAGAAATCAGAATTTAAAAAAACAAAAAAAACATGATTGGTATCACACTGAAACGCCGAAAATTCCTGTACTAGTGGCGTCGAGCCCCGAATCTTCTAATTAAGGACTTAGCGACGTCTCTGCACTGTAGTTGCATTTGCTTGTTAATGGTGTGGTTGTAATTCCTCGTCGTGAAAATTTGAGGTCTAAGTGAAGGTTTAATTAGAAGTTATTATATTTTGATAGCTTAATATTAACCACACCTCAGTTGTGATGTAAGAAAAACACGTAGGTTCAAGAGGTCTTGATAGAAATGAATAGAGCCCGACATGGCCAAGTGAATTAAGGCGTTCGACTCGTAATCCGAGGTTTGCGGGTTCGAATCCCGATCGCACCAACCATGCTCGCCATTTCAGCCGTGGGGGCGTTATAATGTGACGATCAATCTCGCTATTCGTTGGTAAAAGAATTGCTCAAGAGTTGGCGATGGGTGGTGATGACTAGCTGCCTTCCCTCTAGTCTTGCACTGTTAAATTAGGGACGGCTAGCGCAGATAGCCCTCGTGTAGCTATGCGCGAAATTCAGAAAAAGAAATGAATAAAACCCCTATAACTCCGAGCACTTTCGAAATGTGGATCTTTCTTCTTCAGGGGGAACTGGAAATGGTTTTTAGGGTTTTTATTCATTTTTATCGTAGTACAAAATATTGATAACTAGATCTCTTATGTAAAAGTAATGCTGTAATGAAATTCCCGAATAAAATATATATATATATAAACCTAAATCAGACATTTTTTACTGGTGTCATTTATAATATTTATAAACTTAAACTTACATGCTTTTTGATCTTTTATAACCAACATATTTCTTAGCCCTCATAATTATTTGTTGTTAAGTTTAACTCTTCACAGGGCTACAAGTGCTCTGCCCACTGTAGCCTTCACGCAGAAGTCTATCTTAGCCCTAAGGTTTATGAATAGCTATTAATATAGTTACAGTGCTTCGTATAAATTTTTGGACTTTAAAAACTATACTCCAGAGTACAATTTTTTTAAGATAGAAAAAAGGCGATATGTTACAAATACAGGAAATAAATCCCTTATTGTAGAACTTTAGGCCTAACATGGCTACATGGTCAGGGCCCTCGACTCGCAGTCTGCAGATTTGAATCCCCGTTCCACCAAACTCATATATGGTCGTCCTTTCAACCGTGGAGGCACTATAATGTTACGGTCCGTGCCACTATTCGTTGTTAAGAGTAGTCCAAGAGTTGTTGATGGGTGTTGATAAACACTTGTCTTCTCTCTAGTATTAGAGACAGTTAGTGTAAACGGTAATGATAAGAGATAGAAGTTTGGAGAGATAATCCTTCACACTAAATGGTACAGTTTTGCTTTTGCTTACACGTTTAATTCGTAATCTTATTGCTATGAAATATATCTTTTATTTGTTTATCTTTGCTGATCTTTTGGCTAAGTCAAACATGAAGTGGTGATAAGTGACATGCTCACATACTATCCTTTGGAAAGCGATAGGTCACTCTATTACAGTTTACTATTGAGAAACTATGTAGATTATATCTGACAAATACTGCATGATTGTTTTTCGTTTTCCGAGGAATTAACCAAGGTCCGATCACGGCAGGAGTAATTGGCGCCAGAAAGCCGCATTACGATATGTGGGGAAATACAGTCAATGTTGCTAGCCGAATGGAAAGTACTGGAAAAGCAGGCTGTATTCAGGTGACACTGTAATATATTTCAGTAAATTTCTGCATTACGTACAAAAATTTAAAAAAAAGGATAGTTTTAAAGAGAACGGTTTTGATAATTAACGATATACAATTCTTTCATTTTAATTAGCATATTTTATACCACAGTATCTATAACACCGTGAACTGTGAGACTATTTTAAGAACAGATGTGATATACAGATATATTATATTGAGCATCTGCTAAATTATGTGTTTCTGGACGTGTTACAGATAGTTGAAGCAACTGCTGCTATTTTGCGTGAGTTTGGATATCTGTTACATCAACGAGGCCTGGTGAGTGTTAAAGGAAAAGGAAAATTAATGACTTACTACGTGATAGGTAAGAAACCGGAAAATTTATCGTCAGAAGATGAAAATTCTCTCCCAGGAATTGTCCCTGAAATTGGAAGTGTTCAGCAAACCAAAGAATAGACGATATTTATCATCAGTAGAGACAGAAATAGTTAATTCTAAAAGAATCCCCAATTAGAACCACTTCTTCTGTCAAGTTTTACTTAAGAGTTATCAGAAATCGTGGATTAAGTTTTTATATGTATAACTTTTTTGTTTTCGTGCAGTGGCATTGTGAGATTTTTCTACACTGGGGTAGATGAGGTGGGCAAATAAATAAAGCTGAAATTGATCTGAACTTTTAATAAAATGGTCGTTTAAAGAAATCCGATGTAATAACGTTAGAGAAATTTTATCTTTTATTAAATGATACAAAACGAGTTAATTATATATAAAAGGTGAAAAATAATGTGTGATCACTATACCTAGATTTTATAGGGGGTTGGGCCCCCTTGACTACGCTTGTGTAGTTTTGTTATTTATTATATAAGAAAATTATGGTTTGACCTATTGAAATGCATGACTACATGTTTTCACGTGATAGAAAGTTTTTTAATCGAACACGTCAAAACTTAGTGAATAAACTTAACTTTGTAAAAGTGGTGTAATTAGAGTTCCATACGCTGTTCTTCATTTTAACGTTAGAAAACAGAATATCAGATAATTTCACTCTGTCAATATTCGTGGTTATAACACATCATCTTAAACGTATATTTATAATATATATATGATGGTTGTATTAATTTCACTGGTAGTTAATTCTTCTGTTATATGTTTATTTCACGTTACTTCAGATGTTTGTGTAAAAATAAACTTGTTCCGTATTTAATATTTCGCTCTAAACTTAAAATTGTCTCGTTTCGTCATTTTAAGCGTCACAGTTTTATGTTTAGCATCTCATCTTATGACCTTTTCTGTATATATATACTTGTAAAATCAATGCAGTTACATCATATGTATTATTATCATAATACAGTTTAGCTTTATGTTTGAATAAATTTATTAAAGTTTTTGTTGTTTTTTTAACATCTTGAAACGAAGACGAAAAACTGTACGTATAATGAGTAAGCTTATGTGTAGCATATTTATTGTTCGGTGACGTTCTTCTTGTCTACAAAAAACAGGTTATGCTTAAACAATTCATACCATGAAATTTAAATTGCTTAAGTGTGTTTACACTGTTTCTTAATTTTCACTGACGATTAAAACGATTGTGGATTCAAGGTGCTTCTACAATACTGTGTATGTCATATAAACTTAGTTATGGCTTAGTCACTTTTCAAATACATTTTACAATTAGTCATAAGAAATTATGGCCTTTAAGGCTTAAAGTCGTGCTTCGCCGTAACTTTCGAAGTGATTAATACTTTTTTTTTTTTTTAGAAACTACTTAATAAAGTTGTGAAGTCATTATTTCTGTGTAGTTTTATATGTCAGTATCTCAATATCGTTTCATAGAATTTTCTGCCTGGAAAATAAAGAACACAGTGTTAGTGCCTGTTATTTTTACTTTTCAAAGTAGGTCCGGCATGGCCAGGTGGTTAAGGCACTCGACTTGTAATTCGAGCGTTGCGGGTTTGAATCCCCGTCGCACCAAACCGTCTTTTGAGCCGTGAGAGCGTTATAATTCTACGGTCAATCTCACTATTCGTTGGCAAAAAAGAGTAGCGCAAGAGTTGGCGGTGGGTGGTGATGACTAGCTGCCTTCCCTCTAGTTTAACACTGCTAAATTAAGGACGGCTAGCACAGATAGCCCTTCAGTACCTTTGCACAAAATTAAGAAATAAAATAAAAATATGTAACTTTAAAGAATTTAACTTTTATAATGAATACCAGTATTTTGTTGGTGGGACCATACCTTATTAGCCTCCACTCCTGTCAAAGGTTTCAGTAGTAAAGTCTGCTAACTTGTAAAATTCAATATGGTGTTTTCCTTGGCTATCTGAACGCTCAACTTGTACACTGTAGTTGTAACAACAACAATTATAAACTTCTTGGAAGAACGTTCGCAATAAATTCGATGCCATTTTAAAGATGGCACTACAGGGAGTACAGTAAGGAACTAATCGTGGATTTTGCATAAATTTGAGTTGGCATGTCTTCTGTGTCCAGATGATGACAAATTTCCTTTCACACACCAGACGGTGTTCCTGTCGTTTTCAATAGGTTCTTAACACGAGACTTGTCGGGTTTGTAAACCTAGAACCATGCACATTATTTTGTGTACGAATCCCATGGAGATTTCTGTTTTAGATGCAATGGATCACCGTTTGGGGGGGGGGGGATTATTTCGTCAGAAAAACGGTTGAATTTTCTTTTCTGTGGCCTTTTTTACTTTTATACTGGAATCACTGACAGGAGTTGAATAGGTGAAATAGGACACGACATAAATATAATGATAAAGTAACATAAGTGAACCCATCGCACACGAACACATTCCAAAGAATCAATTAACATTAACAACAAAAGAAATATTGTGATAAGAACAACATTTATAGGAGTTTGGTTTGTTCTGAATTTTCGTGCAAAGCTACACGAGGTCAGGCGACTAGTCATGATCACCCACCACCCACTCTTGGGTTACCTTTTTTACAACTATAGCCCTATATATATGTTTTCTAAATAAGAACAAAATACTGTCGCACTATTTCGTCCTTATAAAATTGTAAAATGAATAAACCACTTTAAAAGCTGTTCCATTGAACATTTCGTTACAAGTTATTTTACTACTGTACTCATTTACTGATCCCAGTCTAGAACTCTTTAATCTGGAATACAGTGAGGTTCTTCTTGTTTGTGTATATTTGTTTAAAAAACTACACTAATTATACTAGCTGGGAGGGTCAGTTGCATTTGACCTTCCACTTATAATAGGTCTAATCGTCGATCTCTCAGTTTCAACTTTCACACTGGCAGTAGGTTATCTTTAGTGGCCTAATATAGTATTACTACCGAGTTTGACGTTGCGTCACGTGATCTAAAGTTGTTCAAACATGTTTTCTTATTACACAGAGAAGTGGTTTTACTAGTTACCGACAGAAAACCCGATCGATGTTCCAAGTGCTCATATTTTCCATTATTTTTCCGTTGTTTTATCTGGTCCACTACAAGAGGATTTGAAAATTTCATCTATCATACATCACCACCATAAAGTAGTGTTCAGTATACACTAAAATGGCGTCACATAAGGGGCAGTTTACGTTGCAGTTCATACTGTCGTGACATCAATAAAACGTGCGCATGCTACAGATCACGAGAATTGGGCACTATGTACGCTACAACACAGCAGAACATACGAACTTCGAAAACGATTTTGGTTGTGTTTACTCTCGAAACAGAATAATCTCGGGCACTCTGCAGACATGCATCCAGTAGTTATATTTCTACACTAAATCTAGTTCTAATCACTTTCTGAATTATTGGCACGTGCAGCTCATTCACTGTAATAGAATTTCACACAATAATTTATGATTGGTTTGTTTTGAATTACGCGCAAAGCTACACGAAGGCTATCTGTGCTACCTGTTTCTAACTTAGCAGTGTAAGACTGGAGGGAAGGCACCTGGTCATCACCACCCACCGCCAACTCTTGGGCTACTCTTTTACCAACGAATAGTAGGTTTGACCGTAACGTTATAACGTCCCGACGGCTTAAAGAGCGAGCATATTTGGTGTGATGGGGATTCGAACCCCCGACTCTCGGATTACGAGTCGAGTGCCTTAACTACCTGGCCAGGCCTGGTCATTTTACAAGATGTCTGTTACAATTCTGTTGGTGTGTTTGAAAACTGATCTTTCAACAAGTGTATTCATGTCTAAGCTCACACACATTCTATTGCTATAAAGATCAGGTTTTGACAAGTCTATTCATGTTTAGGGTCACACACATTCTATTGTTCTAAAGATCAGATTTTAATAAATCCTTTCAACATGCCATACTACGTTAAGAACTAAATGAATCAGAGTAATTTTTGAAAAAACAAATGGAAGTAATAGTTAAAAAACATTCACAACAAAGAAAGTTGTTTCACCTGTAATGGTTTGTTTTGGTTTGAATTTTGCACAAAGCTACTTGACAGCTATCTGCACTAGCTGTCCCTAATTTAGCAGTGTAAGACTAGAGGGAAGGCAGCTAGTCATCACCACCCACTGCCAACTCTTGGGCAACTCTTTTATGAACGAATAGTAGAATTGACCGTCACATTATAACGCCCCCAAGGCTGAAAGAGCAAGCATGTTTGGTGTGATAGGGATTTGAACCTGCAACCTTCAGATTATGATACAAGTGATTTAACCACCTGGCCATGCCAGGCCTCACCTGTAATGGAACAAACACGTTATGCTGCAGAAAGAAACGTTTGTTTTGCACCATTATTAGTTTTGCCATTTAAACATTTATATTAAATTGCTGAAATTAATTTTATGATATTTTAAAGTGCTATAACCATTTATTTTGTAATGCAAACATGCAACTTGCTAATGGTAAACACTGAGAAAATCTACATTAATTTACACACTACCTACCAGTTAGAAGTGGCAATTGCATTTATTTAGTGAAGATGGAATAATTTAGTAATTATGAATAAAATAATGTGGTTTATCCATCACACTTACCAAGTGTTTTATAATGCTCATAACTAAAGAAATGTTAGCAAGATATTTTTAAGGGTCATATGTTGTATGCAATATGCAATGTGGACATTATACATACCAATGCCTTAAAAAAGAAAACTCTTGCTAAAGACAGTATCATTTGTATCACCTACCATGACCAATATTGTTATTACAGAATACTGTCCTCTTACTGAACCTCCCCTTCAGAAGTTCAGAGAACTGATCCAAACTGTGCTTCACGTTCCATTCTTTGTATCTCCTATGTAACCAGACTGTACATAGTGTTCAGGCAAGTCATGTGCTCAAGAACATAATAAAACATGACACCAAATATTTGTTATACAAGGTACTGTCATCCTTGTAAAATATTACCTGAACATTAAGTAATTTGTACCTCATTTGTGCCTGACTGCACCAACTGTAACAAAATGGACATGAATGATTTTTTAGAAAACTTATGAGCAATACTACAAAGATCAAGTGGAACATCTTTTTTTGGATCTCACAAACTAACTAACTGATATCTGTTTTTACAGAATTCCATCTTTCAGAAGTACTTATGCAAAGTCTTTTAAGGTTTCTCCTCTAATTTCATCCAGTCCCATCTTGGGTCAACCAAAAGAATTCTGTTTACAATACCGAGTCTGGAAAATACCATTTTATTGAAGAAATACCAAGAGTGATTAAATAAACATTTTTATTCAGTTCCAGAGTTAGGGAGTTCCTTCAAGAGTATTCTAGTAATTAATCACCAAAGGGCAGGATATTTTTTTTTGGGGGGGAATTTTGTGCAAAGCTACACGAGGGCTATCTGCGCTAGCCGTCCCTAATTTAGCAGTATAAGACTAGAGGGAAGGCAGCTAGTAATCACCACCCACTGCCAACTCTTGGGGAACTCTTTTACCAACGAATAGTGGGATTGATCGTCACATTATAATGCCCCCACGACTGAAAGGGCGAGCATGTTTGGTGCGACGGGGATTCAAACCCCCCACCTCTGGCCATGCTAGGCCACATGAAAATAAACTTTCATATTTATTCACAGACCATACACTCTTATCTTCATGTTGTCAATCTAACCATACATCAAGCACTGAAACAGAAAATAAAACTTACCTTAAATCTAAGATGTTTGAAAACACAGGTAAAAATAAATCAAAAGAGCTTGTTGCATTTTTGTCAATTAAAAATGAGGAGTCTCAGAGGCATATCATAGATCTTCCTAAAGTGTAATGTCCATCTCAGGGTGTAAATAATTAACTTATACTTGCAGTAATAAAGTTATTAATATATTAAGATAAAAGAATGACATCATAGATCATGTGGACTAATGAAACTTTTATGAAATAGAAGTGCGTGTGTGTGTGTGTAGATTAGTGTGTAACCTTGGTTAAGCTTTATCACTACACTTCAGTTTGGTTGTGAGAATTTCAGGTTCTTGACTTTGCTACAACATGTGACTTGTCAACACCTATACACAGTCAAAGTAGACCATATCTTATATCTCATTGTCAAGTACAATGTTCTATCTCTTTATTACTTTGTGGGATTGTAATTTCAAACAATTAACAAACTTGCATCAATGGCCTGAGTATAGGATGAAAATGTTTTGCTATAAGGTAGACTTTGGTAGAAGAGAGTTGGTTGTATTTTGGATGTCTTATTTGATAGAAAACTATGTTTCACTTCTTCTTGGGATCCCTTCACACATAAAATACAAAATTTTAGTAATAATTATATATCACAACAGCAGATAGTACGAAAACAGCATCTATAAATCTCACCTACAATATCTGTAATAAAACCGATATAGTCCTCTGCAAGCAAGGAACAGATATCGGCGTTCTAGCCCACAGTGTCTCACCTTTTCACTATCTTTTATGGTCGGTAGGCTTGAGCGGGTAGATGGTTGGCTCCCTAATTCCCTACAGCTCTCTCTGGTGCGTAGAAGTATTTCACAATGAAATTGTACTTGTAGCCCCACATGAAAAAAACTATCTACAATGTAAGTTACAGATATCCAAACAATGTTTAGAGACAACAAGAGAAATATTGATCCATCTAGGCAGGCCCATCCCCTCAACTACACTTGGCTCAGCAAATGTTTGTTGACAATATTTTAGCATTCTGACTAAAATCAATCATTTCCAGATACAGATCTTTAATACAACTGGTAAATTGACTTTGTATTCAGAGCTCCTCAACCATGATTATTGAAAGTAAAAAGCAGAGAAAATCAATTTCTTGTAATTTTGATATTTTAAGAAATCTTTTCCTGTTTTTGAAGCAAATAGGAGTATCATGTTAGTGATGCCTAATCTGTATGGTTAACTTTCTTATATATACATATCTCAGTTTCACATCTACTCCTAGAAGACAAAAACCTTCTACTATTGATATATTTTCATGATGTTAGTTTTAAGAGCCAGCTCACCATGTCAAAGGATCACTGGATATTAAAAGAATGTTTCAAAATACACAGGATTAAACACAGTTGTAACAATAACTGTCTCTAAAACATCTAATACTTAATAGAAGGTGAATGTTTGAACAGTTTTAGAACAAAAGTTGTTAAGCCTATACTGATAATATATTTCGTTGTAGATAATCAAGTAGCACAGTTAGCAAAAGCTGCAGGATGAATAAAATTAGTTAGAAGAATTAAACCTAATGTCTGTGAATAGGAAAGGGAAAGTTATAATAAACGTAAATTATTTATATCAATACAGCTGCAAAACTGTAGTTAAAAGGAAGGCTAAAATCTAAACACTTTTAACTTCATAAGATTTGTTTTCCTTTATTATGATTTACTCTAAACATAACAGAAAAAAGAAATGCTAAAAATATAAACTGTAACTAGAAATGTATCAAAATAAGTAACTGAAGTAATTGGTTTAATTATGATACTGAAAGTTAAACTGCAATACAATTTATACAAACATGATGTCAGATATACATGTAGGTGCAAAAAGTCTAACACAAAATGATAAAAACCCTACAAGTCAAGCACTTTCAAAAGGTGCACCACCTTTTTCTGGGGAAAACTTTAATTCTGAAGATTCATATTTTGAAAGCACTTTGGTTAAATTTAAGGGTTTTTATGATTTTACAATTTATTGAAAAATATGAAATAAAAGTTTTATTTACTTCAAAAACATTAAAGGTATTTATTCAGTTTGTTTGTTTTTTGAATTTTGCATAAAGCTACTCTAGGGCTATCTGCTCTAGCCATCCCTAATTTAGCAGTGTAAGACTAAGGGAAGGCAGCTAGTCATCACCACCCACTGACAACTCTTGAGCTACTCTTTTACCAACAAATAGTGAGACTGACCATCACATTATAATGCCCCCATGGCTAAAAGGGCGAGCATGGTTTGTGCCATAGGGATTTGAACCCACGACCCTCAGATTACGAGTTGAAACGCTTTAACCCACCTGGCCATGCCAAGCTGTATTTATTCAGTTAAGTGGGAAGCCCATTACATGCAAATTATTTCAGTCGGAAAAATAGCGAAAATAAGTTGCAAGATTCGAAATAGAACACTTTGAGTAAAGTTGAAATTCTATTTCTAAGCTTAAGTTATAGCTTTTATACAAATAACGGATCAGTTTCTATATAACTGAATCTTACCAAATTTTCAAACATTTTTTGGGAACTTTATAAGGGGTTATGACTAGAAAGATAGGTTTTAGCGCATTTATCCTACCCTTCAATGAATGTTTACACTTGTGGTGTGTTAATGTTAACATTGTCTAAATAGAATTGACTTAAGAAAGAATATAGCAAAAACGACATAATATTCTAAAAACGTATTACTATCTTGGTTCTACTAAAAACTTGGTTAGACATCTCTTCTTCCATCACTTAAGTAAAGTCAATGTATTTTAAATTCACTATTATATGGTTCTATCTAGTGTACATTGTTATTATTATTATTATTGCATTTATCCCTTTGCTATACATTACTGCTTTATCTTAAATTGGGTAATTTAAAACCGTTTTTCTAACATTTCGTTTTTAAAAGCAACTAATTTATAAGAATAAAAATTTATAGAAAGTAAGACATGTTGACATGTAGACAAGGAATATTCCTCGAGGGCAAAACTGATTCCACAAGTCAGCAAAACAAAATTCAAAACCAAATTTATACTCATGTCTCTAGTTGTACTGTCTAGTGTATTTTCTTACTTAAATCGTTACCAAAATTTACAAAACTTATAATTTAACAGCCTAAAGGAGGGAAATACCCAAGCTTAACACTTATGAAGAACTGGAATTATTAAGTTCACAGATTTGTATTATATTTCAGCCCCTTTAATTCTACAAAAAGCCTAGCATCATAACTTATTCAAATTATAGCAGTAAATAACTTTTCTTTACACACACTATGATTTCAATGTTTACCAACTCCAAGAACCTTTCAATTGAGGTTTCAAATTTTTGGAAATTGTTTTTCATAAATTGCAACTTATTAAAACATAACTGTACCATTGCCTTCTCTGATAAGTTAGCTATAGTTTACACAAATCTCTATGAGTTGATCACCCTCAGGACAAGGAACTTCTTTTCTAGTTGTTTAACTGAGTTGATTTTTTTTGTAGTTGTTAGCTGGTGAGCAAGTCGACTTTTAGACTATTTTTTATAGTTTCCTTGTGGTGAAGTACAAAGCTACACAATGATTCATCTATGATTTGTCTACCACAGATGTTGAAACCCAATTTTTAGAAGACTTATTACTCAGCCAGTGCAGTGTAAATTTTATGAAATCTATCAATCTTTTAAACTCTTTTAGAGTGCAAAAGAAAAGATGACTGACAAATGGGTGTGGCTTGTGTTGGTTTAACCTTCAGTACATTGTCTTGTCTTTCAATTGTTTGTAATCTCCTGCTGGGGAATCCATTTAAGAGATCCTAATTGTGATGGATAGATTCGATCTCACACATGACGTTTTAAGTATGGTGCCTCTGTTGGTAATTACGGTTTTAAAGTATTATGAGGATAGGAATAAAAATATGTTTTCTAGATTATTTAATTTTTTTACATGATTGTTGTTCAAAACGTTTGTGTAAAATAACTACAGATACAGTAGAATGTATGAAATTATCCAATGGAAACTGACTTGTGTATAAAAGTCACCAAAAGAGTCAATTATGTTATTTAATAAAAGTACTTGTAATTAACTCAGTGGAATGTGTTATGGAGCTTGGGATTGTTATATTTCTATATACGCGGGTCTTTTTGTTCCAACAGCAGAGCAGAGAAACAAAAGTACTGAAGAACTAGGAAACTAATATTTCATTATTTTAAGAACAAAGCAACTCATTAAACATATCTTCTTGTAAACAGATTTTACCAGTATGAGAAAAACCATGATGTTGGTACTTTTTTGACAAGTACTTGACACCTTTTATTAAAAGTTTCTCAAATATATCAATTATGTTCCTCCTATTTACTGTTGTAAGTTCCAAATAAATCTTATTTATTCTTACAAACTTGATAATTGTAATTACTCTAATAAATGTGCTACATTTTGTTGATTTTTAATTAATAACTTTAAAAAAACAAACTAATGAATGTAAACTTTACAAAGATTAATCCACAGGTTATTAGCTTTCCTAAATAAACTTACTAATACCATGCATTTGTATAGAAATTATTTTAATATAATATATACAAGTAAATCAAAAGCACCAATTCCATAAACAGTAACATTGTAACCTATATTAAGATCTAAGATACTACCTTGATGTTTTGTATGATTTCAAACTATACAGTTTTAACAAGTTTGTAAATAATAACAGTATTCATTCATTAAGTATAAAATATTAAATTATATTAACTTTGTATCTTCCATGGGGATATTTTACAAGAAGAAAAGCCTGAATTAATTTAAGTTTAAAGGTGAACAATTTTCTAGTTATTTTAGAGAGTGTATACAACTAAGGTACTGGGAGTTACAAGTTTATTTCCTGAAAAATAAATACCTAAGTCATTTACTTAAAACAAGTAAATGACTTAATTCACATCCTATAACATAAAATCAGCTTACAACTGTGGTTGGGTTAAGAATATTTTATTTCCTCCAATATATAGCTATGTACATTCACACACACTATCATAGGAGAAAATAATGAAATTAAGACACGTAGCACACAATATAATAGTTTTCAACATGCGTTTTGTTTCCTACAAAACATAATTATAAACAATTAGTACATTCATAAAAGAGAACATTAAAATTTCTTGATAATTCACTACAACTGTTATACAAGTCTGACTTACTCATGTTAAGTTCTACTTTTTATACATTAATACGCACAATCATGAAAATTTAAACTAGGTTTATAAACTTTAAAAGAAAAGAATTAAAATGTTTTATCAATATTTTTACTGTACACTATGAAACTATTAAAACCAAAAACCGTCAACTAAAAGAGTGCAAAGTGGACAGGCACTAAGATGTTTTACTGGGTCTCAATGAAGAAAATATCTTTAGGAAGATTGGATAAAAGAACTTTTGTTTAGAGGCATAGAGAGAGAAATGTAAAATCATAACAATAAATTGATATTACCAAAAAAAGTCTCTTGCTTGCTTGCTGGTAAAATGGTGACAATACCACACTGTCAAAATTGTTTTGCATATCTTAATAAACAGCAATGTTTCTATTCCTTTTTATCACAGCTAATCTTCTATAAATTGCATCATTCTATTTCAGTATCACTTATATGATTATATTCTATCCAAATTAAGTGGAAATTCTAGGATGAGATGACTTACTTTACCATGTAATCATGAGCTTTGACACGTTATAGAATGGGAGAATCTGTGAAAGGTAATGCAACTAAAATCTTTGAATTATTTGAGACTTTTATAAACCCTCACATAAGACACCGTATAGCATCACAACAAGAACAAGAACCTGAAATAATGTCACATTCATATACAGAAAGAAACCGAAAATGATGTCTCTGACATATTTAATTTTGCCACAGTTTAATTAATTTCCTAGCACAAGAGACTTCAAATTTTAGTTTTATATCAGATTTTCTTTGTGTTAATGGTTGAAATTAGTCTGAACAGCAATTATACTTTACCAGTTTCATATCGTTAACGATTAAAAACACTGCACAAATAAAATAACTTTAGCAATGTTTGCACATAGGCAAAAAAAAAATAAAAAAATCACAGACCCAGAAATATATTATAAACTTATAATACATTAAATTTCCTATTTCTTCCATTCTGTACACCAAAGAAGTGAACACAAATTACATTTACTTGTCTTGTAAGGTACAAGAAGTTTTTCTTATCTGCCTAAGATGTAAATGGTTCTACAAATTTCCCTGTAGTTTCTCTGCTTTTGAAATACAAAACAATTTTCACATGTATTTATTACAAGTCACTGCAAGCTTAATGTACCCCAAAAAAAACTGTAATTAGAAAAACAGTTTACAAAACACACCTGATGCAACAGTAATTCCTTAACACGCGTACACAAAGACAAAATTTTCAAGGTAACTTCCATTTCTATTTTCATATTTACAAGCGTCTTCTCATTACATTTTCACCATCTTTCTTTGTTATTGGTATACTGCATCCATGCTTCTCAAGCACATCAAAATACAAATATCTTTGTTAGAATTCATGCAACAAATTTATCTTGTCTTTTGGTTCCAAGAACACTCCTTTGAGAAATCGAGTTCCACATTCGTATTTAAATCCTTTGCACTTTAATAGTTTTAAAATTACATATAAATGGTTAGGTCACTAACAGAAACGTATGCAAGACAAATTACAAACATAAATTATTACATTTATAACAAATTGTGTATAATGTTATTTTTCCAATTTTATCAACTATAAATACCACAGCAGATGCAGTACTTTTTTTTATATTATTATTTCTATTAAAAACTAAACATTTAAAAACAGTCTACTATAAACTTTGCATTTAGATTCCAGAATAGAGAAGGTAGATGGAGGGAAAACAGCTTCTAAGAAAAAAAATGAAAAGGCTGGAATGTGTGTAAGATAGAGTTTCTTGTAAAAAGCAAGGCTACATGTACAGAGAAAAACTTAAAAAAACTTAAAGCCAGCCATAGATCAAAACTATCAAATTCCTACTTTTTCTTACCAAACATTTATGATCCATTTATGAGGTTCTACTTGTGCCTCATGATAAAATTATACAAACAGAATATATGGACTGGCCTCTTTAACTAACTGTCTGTACAGAAACATTGTGTTCACTGAGAAACTTTTAACATTTCTATGAACTTAGAAAATACACATATACATCATTTATCTCTAAAACCACTAAATAAACATAAAATGTCTGAAAATAAAACTAAACAAATAACATCTGATTTTTTTGTGTGTTTAGCTACAACAACATTCTGAACGTATGAAAACTGATTAAGTAATATTTTAAACTTGAACTCAACATGAATTGATAGTTTAAAAAAAATAAAGAATAGTGATCATAAACTTAATCAAATGTCTGGTTTCTTTATGATGGTGCTGTTTCCATAGCAATGCACATATAGACCAGCAACAAACACTGGTGATTTAAAAAAAACAGAAGAACTAAACATTTCCTAGGCAAAGATTTCCTTACTATTTCCTTTTCCATATGAATTGCCTTTTATTCCTTTGTTATCACCTACAATGTAGCTTCCTTCATCTTTTTTTCTCATGCGATAGACAATAAACATGACCAAGAGAATAGTGCACAAAAGTGACACAACTGCACCACCAATAACAGCTGAAAAATTACCAGACAAACTATGTAATAAGTGATGAAAACAATTAAAAAAAACCTTCATATAATTCTACTGCTCTTCACCTGCTGTTAAATCAAAAAAAAATTTCAAAATCAATAATCTACTGGTGAAAAACTGCATTCTAAATTCATGTAATCCATACCGTATTAATGTCACCTAGTTCTAGTACATGCACAGGTCACTAATAATTCATAAAAAGAAGTAATAAGGTAGCACTATAAAAAACTAGTAATCAATAACAGAAAACCATCAAGTCAAACAGTGTTTTGAATGTATAAACAGATCTCTTCATTTTTGTTTTTTAAATTAAGTACAAAGTTACACAATGGTTTCTAGCAGTGTGAGTCCAGAGACATACAGATGTGTCACAGGGAACAGGTCTGAGTGATAAGGGCAGACTGGAGAATGCTTTAAATATGGCATGTTATCCCAGCCACTACAAGTGGTATTGAAATGTCCATGATTACTTTGTTATAGTAAGGCATTTAACAGAGTACTTACTGCCTATGTTGGTGGGATCCTAAGAAGAGGAACCATACCTCTTTCAGCAGAATAATGTACAACACTCTATAACACACTGTGTTCAACAGTGGCTTGGAACAAATAACAGCTAAATACTTGGATGTTGTGAAATGCTACCTAAAGAACATACACCCTGAAATTATCAAACACTTGGAGCTGCAAGACAATGACTTAGGGACAAAAACAGAAACTGTCATGGTTAACAGGATGTTTAAAAATGCTACTTAAAGGGCATACTCCCAGACTGCATGCAATTGAAACCACTTTGAAAGATAACGGACTGCATAAGTCACCTACCATGCAACCAATTATAACAGGCTGGTTAACATAAAAGTTGGCTCACTTCTTGTTAAAATGTTGCCCTAGTGGTAAAAAAAAATAATATTTTCATCCCTTTTCAAAGATGTGTTTCTTTAATACCATTACGTACATCACACTTGAAAAAAACCATTTATTTTCTACCATTTTTCACCTTTAACGTTAAAGTAAATAGTTTCTTTAAACATGATCTAGGATATGAAGTTCCAGGAGGGTGATATTTGAGCTTTTTTTAATGTTTGTAGTTGAGCACAAAGATACACAAGAAGTTATCTGTGCTCTGTCTGCAATAAGTATTGAAACCTTGTTTCTAGCGCTGCAAGTCCACAGAGAGGGGGCATTTCCTGAACTAAATAAATTTATAGCATGTATTTTTTGTATTTTAAATAAACTGTTGGTGTGGTAGGTTATTTGTACAAAAATGTAAGTAAAATTATTATGTTTTTAAAACGTTACAATTTTTAAAGTGTATATAATTTAAAATTTTATTCACTTGAGTACTTTGTCAAATAGTTACATAAAAAAATGGCAAAAAAATAAAAGCCCAATATTGTTTTTAAAGATGTAAATATTAGAAACAAACATAAGGAACTTACAAGCCAGTATTCCAGGTTGTGCAAAAAAGGATGAAGGTTTCTCATCCTGCTTCTGTCCCATAATGTGTATCTCATTATCCTCTCTGTTTCCATCAGGTGTTGTATCAAACCCTGGAACAGGAGCATTCTCTGGTCTTCTTGGCTCAATAACAACAGGTGTGGGTGGGTTTGTAATGTCGGGAATGCGATTTTTATGGCTTGACTCTGTTGTTGTAACTTTGATTGTTGGCTAAATGTTTAAGATAAAAGTAATGACATTTTCAGTTGTTTTGAATTTTAAAAATTTATGTTCATATGGAACATTCACAAAATACTTCAAGATATTTCTTTTGTTGCAGTTTTACTGTTTAAAATTTAATTCACTTATTATTCTTCATCCTTTTGTTTTTCAAACTAGGCCTAATGCCCATCACTATTACAGTACATTAAATAATTTACTCTTAACTAGGCTAATTAAGCTGAAAGTCCATCACCATTATAATACGACAAATAATTTACTGTTTATTTGAACTTTAGCATACTTTAAATATGTAAAGTATATAAATTACTTTATTTACCAACATACATTATCTAATAAAGAAAGTTCCAAAGTTCACATCATTTATTAATAAAATTTGGACCATGCAACGAACACAAACTGTAGTGGAAATCATCATGTAATCTTATACATATTGAACCAAAAAATACCTTAAAAATATTTAGTCTTTTAATGAAACAGAAATTAATTAGCAGAATAATTTATCTTTTCTGTTAAGATATTTATTTTGTAATGCATAATGGACAACTCCTGAAACTGTGTATTCTCGTAGTAAAATACAAAAACCTAAATATACAACAGAATATCAAAATGTTCATTATTTGGAAGTCAAAATGCCATACAGGCGGTTATATACAATTACAAAATGCACAAATAAAATGAAGTCTTTTTATTTGTTCTTACTGTTTCTGTTTTGCAGCTGAAACAAACAAGCATACAGAAAATGTTTTACATATTGTAAACAAATTGCTGAAATAACGGGGGATAAAATTTCACAAATTTTATGATAAGTGTACGATGCAAAACATTTCCTACTTACTTGGTCTTTCTTGGGGAAAAATACTGGTTTCTTTGTTGGGTCGGGTTTCTTTGTTGGATATTCAATGGGCTGGTGCCAACTAGGTTTAGGTGGTTTATTTTCTGGTGTAACTAATATTGGTTTGGTAGTTTCTTCAATGATGACTATGGAAAAACACATACTTTAACATTTAATTGTTATATTGCTATTATAATTTCCAAGTGTTGGTTTTTTTTTTTTAAAGAGAAAAGAAATACAAAATGTAACTTATTGTGATCAAGAATAGAAACAAAATTTCCAAAAAAATTAAATTATCCACACACTTTTCTAAAAATCTTTTTTTTTTTTTTAATAGTTTTGCACATTTGCAAAGCTGTGCAAAGACTAGATCTGCATTGGCCATCTCTACCGATTAAATGACATATTAGGCAACCAGCACCCTCCACCAATACTCTACTTACTCTAATCAAAGTGGTAGGAACATTTGTTCATGCCCTTACTTAAATGTAGTGGACATTGTTTCAGTATCACAACTCCAACAGTGTTTTGAATTAATGGATTTAGCATTATAGATCAAATTAAGAGCCTAAATGGCTGTTTGTGCCTTTAACATAATTTGTAAAATTCAGAGTCTGAAATTACTGTCATACTACCCCATACAGTATCTTAACTATACAGAAAAAAGCTAGCATATGTACTAGTACATTACACAAGAAACCAATTTAAATAAACCTTGAAAAAAACAGTGTTTAACACTATATATTAAGCTTTGTTTTCATGCCATCACCCACAAAGTACAGAGAAATGTCAGTAGAGAAGAAAGTTTGCATAGAAGCTTCATGTGATGTTGGTTGGACTTTCTGACAAATTGCTGCAGACTTGAAATGTTCCCCCAAACACTGACAAGTAAATACTAAAAAAACAGGAAAGTAAGAGGCAGGACACCTGAACGCAATGATAGAGCTGTTAATTATCTTTGTTCATGCAGCCTTAGGGACAGAAGGAACACTAGCACTGATATCAAGCATGAGATAAGCCATCATGTATCAAATGAAAAGAAACTGTCCAGATCTACAGTATCAAGAATGGTATATTGGGTCATGTAACAGTTAAAAAAAACACCTTTACTTTGATATTCAAATGTTCTCAAGAGATTGAAATTTGCTAAAAAGGACAAAATCTGGACTGTTGATGATTAGAAAATGGTATTATGGGCAGATGAGTCCAATATTTAAATATTTGGTTCAAAACATAGATTTTAAGTCCAGCAAAGGAAAGGCAACAGATACTTACCTCAATGCATAGCACCAACTATGAAGCATGGTAGATGCAGTGTGATGGTTTGGGGGCATTTATCCATTGAGGTGACAGAAGATATTTGCAAAATAGATGGAATAATGAATCACAAGTACCATCAAGTACTGATTCATCAAGGTGTACCAGCAGTGTGTGTGTGTGTGTGTGTGTGTGTGTGTGTGTGTGTGTGTGTGTGTGTGTAATATTGATAAATTATTCAACTACTAAAATAATAACCACAAACACTCATCCAACCTATGCAAAAAGTTACTTAGCTAAGAAAGAAGCTGTTGGAGTCATTTATGTAATGCAACAACCCCCAAAGAGCCTTGATTTCAACCCAGTTGAACAGATCTGGGATTTGAAATATCAAAAACTTGACAAATCAAGAGCAACTTCTGAAAAAAACTTTATGAAAGCCTATTGAAGACATTTGAAATAAAACCTCAAAAGACATTTTTATCAAATATATTTTAACAATGACTGAAAGACTGTCTGCAGTTATAAAACAAAATGGAGACAAAGTAAATGTCAACTGTTTGCTGAACTCAGTCACTTCCACTAATTTTCTGTTCAACTAAATATGAAGATTAATACAATGTTAATGTTTCACGTGTGATTTACCTTCCAGTGTTATTAATAACATTTTGATGTTTCACGTGTGATTTACCTTCCATCGTTCTTTGAAAGTAGCCTGAAATCATATTTTTGACTTTGTCCTAACTCTTTTGCACAGTTTATACATAAACAATAAAATCTTCAAAGGACATCAAAAGACTTGAAAGACAATATTTTCCATAAGTGACACAATGCTGGCTATCAAATAAGATTTGAAACCTTGGCAAATTAATTTGCAAAGCATAATTTTAAAACCTTCACCCAACAGTAAATTATCTGGATAATTTTTGTCACCTTCTTTCAAATGAGCAGCAACAATGGGTAAGTTCTAATCTTCTTACATCTGTCCACTATATAATTCATATATACACTTTTTTAACCTCCATCACAGGAAATATTATCTGTTCTAGAAGATTTATTGTTTTTATTATTAACAAGCTCAGAGTTAATGTGGTTATTTATTTCCACTATGTTTCCATCTAGCATCTGTTCATAGTAAAGAAAATTGCTTGAAACTTCATTCATAAAAACTAGATAAAAGGGTAGAACTTTGTAGTTAGCCATTTTATAGTTATCAGAAATGAGCCTTCCTATACCATCTTTTAAAGACCTTACTTCCAACTTAACATTTTACTTACTGTTAATGTATTTAAAGAAATTCTTACTGTCATTACATCTTCTTTGACCAAACCTTTTCATATGCCCTTTTAGGTTGCCTAATGCCCTCTTTGAACAACTCTCTCAATCTTCAATAATCCTTCTTAAGTCTCCCAGCATAACAGTCAATATAAATTTTATCTCCTTATATCGTATGTGAACAAGATAAGATTGGATACCATTTCTTTTTCCTTCTATAATAAACATGTCCAACTAGATGTTTACAAATTTGCCATATTAAGTTAAACATCAAATCTAACTGATTAATGTCCACTTGCATCCAGAAGGCTAGACAGTCCACAGTATTCACCCTCAACCATTTCTATATTGGAAGTTAACACCAAATCCAAAATAGCATTGTTTCTAGTAAGTTCTCTGACCAACTTGTGAAGTAAACCATCTTCCCTCATAGATTGATTCAAATTTCTCCAGTCTAAATACCTCATATTATAATTTCCATATGATTATTACATTACAGAGCTCTCATTTTAATTTAACTTTTAATACAAGTTTTGGTAATGGAAGAAGTATGGCTAGCATTACATTATCCTCCCTGTACAATAAACCACTAATTAGGCTTAAGCTACAAAGATATATTTAAGCATTTCTCTATCTTACTGCCTCCTGATCCTTCTGGACCATCTCCTGATCCTGTTGTGTCTTCATCATCTGACCCTAGCCCTGATGAATGATCAAGGTCTGAGAATTGAGGAAGTGCACTAATGTCCAGAAGGTCACCCTGAATAATCAGAAAATATTATCAACAGAAGTACCATCATCTTTATATGGGTTTACTTGCTAATACTCACTCAAGGAAAATACTTCATTGGAAAACTATCAGATAACTTAGATTTTCCCCAGTAGTGACATTACATAAAATATACATGAAGAATAAAACAGTTTAAAATATTTTAAATTAATTACAGAATGAATTTAACATGCCAAAGTTACAAACTGTATATAGCAACTGATTATTGTGTATCATTGTTTCACGTTACACATGATAAATAACAATATCCAATAACAAAACAGTCATGTTTATAATTTTATGTTTCCTTGCAAGTGATAGAATACCATTTTAAAATGTTACTATAGCGACAGGAGAGTTCACTACAACAGTCTTATGACATGTAAAGACAGGTTATTACAATGGGTTTACCACATGTTATTGGAGATCATTACAATAGGCTTGCCTATACATGGTTATAAAGAAGAAGGGTATTTTATTCAAGCTATAATGTAAAGACAAGTTTAAACAACTGATCTATTAACCACACAAAACTTACCAAATCCTTAACATACTTACAGAATATTTATATTCAGTTAAGATCTTATTTTCACTTTGGATATTATATATATACACTACTAACAAACACAAACAACTGGTTAGAATATCATTATTATTATATTTTTGAAAATAATTTTAAATGTAAAACAATTACAAATATGACTACCTTTTACCTTCTTTATTTTCTATTTTTGAAACTTCTTATCCATACTTACTTCAACAGATTATTTATTACATAACCATGTAATGGTATAAAAGTCCACAGTACGATTCCATTTATTGAATTTTTTACAATGAGGAGGGGTACAAGAAAAACAACACTGGTTAATCAGACAAACTAGGGGTTTACAAACCATCAATTGCAATGTTAGAAAACAAGCATACAATTGCTGGCAGTTCTATTACCATTATAAAAAACAAATATCTGCCATGAATTAAATAGTAAGGACAAATTTGATTATTTTATATACTCACTCTTAAGGAATTTTATATCAAAGTTAAAAAAAAAAGTCTGTATAGATAAAACTAAGATATGTTTCAAAGACACTTTACCTCAGGGTCATCTACAAAGAACCATCCACTGTCTCTCTTGCCTAAATCCACTCTCTGTGTAGATAGGAATAAAAAAAAAAGAAAACAGGAGAAGCTTGTAAGTATTCGACACCTAATAACTCTCATTAGTTTACATAGTATCAAACAGTAACTCACAATAAAATACTGTATAACAACAAACAAAATGTTTTAAATCAATATGATTTACATAGGTTCTCATTACAACAACAGCATGGGAACACTAATAATTTAACTGGTGAATAAATTATTACTCTGTGTGCATAACAAGTTCAAACGTAATCAAATAAAAAATTACATGATTTCTGCCACTGTAACATTTACTGCATTTTTATGTATATATTACATACATACAAAGAACTTGAACTAGTTGTACAGCTACTGAGTAATATATGTATGTTAAATATTTAATTATTGTCAACATTAAACAGAAATTTAAATAAAATACATTCTGCACCAGTAAAAATATATAACACTTCTTAATAAGTAACTGATCTGGCTGTTATATTTCCTTTAATTTAAGTTGGTGTAGATTCATTAACCATAAGTTTATAAATTACATATATTTTTTTGGTCAGTAAAGACCTCTGCAATATGTTATCCTAAAGAAACAATCAGTGTTACATGGAATTAAAAATGTATATATTTTCTTTATTGGTTTAGTTTCATAAAAGTGCCAGTCAAACTTTGAAATTATTATTATTATTATTATCATCTTTAGTTTTGTGTTTATCAACTCTAATGAAGGCAGAACTAATACAACAGGATGTCCACTCATTGACTGTTTTTAAAGGCATGATTTACTCTTGCAGATTTGTGTAGAGATTACTGGGTTGAATACAAATGCTACATCAGCATTCCCAGTATTAGGTGAAAATGTACATAAATTATTGAGAAATGTTCTAGCAAAATAGCGGTAGCCAAATATTTACAGCAAAATTTGTACTTTTTTGAACATGTCTGAAAAATAACTGATGGTCAAAGATCCCTTGATCAGTCACTTATGTAACATTAAAGTAATTTGGTCAATAGACAGACCAATAAGTTTGATTGGTATTAAGACTATACATATTACTTGTATGCATATACAATGTTACATATTTTTAACCATGAAAATCCTGAGCTGATCTCACATTTTGGTGGTAATTAACAACAAGAGAGTTGTTAATTACAACACTAGCTCAATTTATCACAAAACTTTACCCAAATTTGGGGATAATTTTATTGCTTTAAAAAAACAAAAAAAAAACAAAAAATTAAACTATCAAAATGTTATTTTAGTCTTAATGCAAAGATAAACACACAAATTAGGGGGGGGGAAGACAACAACTCGAAACCATTTTACGATTCGCAATTTTGCGGCAAAAAAAAAAGGGTTAATTTAAAATTACAGTAAACCACACTGAAATTAAGTTATTCATCTCACCGAGGCTCAAAATATTATTTTAAATATTTGAAGTAGTATACACACATATAAAAATATAAATACCTGAAAAAACTGTGTGTAAAAAATGCGAATTAATTTTGTTTCACTCGCACTTTTCGTTGTGCCTACACATTTGTGTTTAATAATATTTCAGTCAAGAATTCTGAATGAACAATATAAAAAAAAAAAAAAACAGAGCAAACAAGCAGTCTCGGAACAGTAACAACTTGTGGGGAATGAAGAAGGCCAAAGGGTAAATATAATCTCATAGGTTTGGTGTTATCTACGAGTGTGCAACGTTTTTCAAAATAAAAATATTATTCCGGGTAACAATAGAAACTACTAACAAATTTTTTCCCCATCAGAATAGCACTCAAGCTCTGTTACTTTATCGTTCTTAACACTGACAGATCTTATGCAATATCGGATTATCCAACCAACTACCTCCAGAAAACAGCGACTGCGACAGTTCCACATTCTTTTCAGCTTAGTAAGAAACTAATAATGTTATTTGTCAACGTCAAGAAGATTTACTATTGTCCCAGAGAAAAGAGATAGCATACGAGATATTACACCGTAATAAAACAAGTAAAAAAGGAATTGTATTCAACATGAACAAAGTAACGCCTTGTTAAATTTAATATTTTTTTTTAGAACTTATGGTTTTTGTTTCGAAATGTTAGATGTCATTAACTAGGCTTAATATAGCAGCTTTCTTGTTACTGTGTTAGATTGATTTGTTTTGAATTTCGCGCAAAGCTACACGAGAGCTATCTGTGCTAGCCGTCTCTAATTTAGACTAGAGGGAAGGCAGCTAGTCATCACCCCCACCGCCAACTCTTGGGCTACTCTTTTACCAACGAATAGTGGGATCGACTGATACGTTATAACGCCCCCACGGCTGAAAGGGCGAGCATATTTGGTGTGACAGGGATTCGAACCCGCGACCCTCGGATTACGAATCGGGTGCCTTAACCACCTGGCCATGCCGGTCCTACTTTGTGTTAGAAGCCTCAAACTAACCAGTCATCCACTGCAGTGATGAAACACTGAACATGTACTCAGGCCAATATTATCTATTCTATGCATGGAAATGAACTTGAAAGTAATTACGAATAAATTAAGCTTGAAGGAAGTTATATCACTGAATATTGATTTACTATTGTTTGAGACGAGTTGATAGTTCCCAAAATCCAGTACTGGCTTTCAAAGAATATTACTTACAAAATACTTTAAAAAACACAAAAAAACGATTTTATATTAAAAGCTGACATGATAAAAAGCACTGTATCTGAAAGAGAAGTATTGTTGTTTAAATAGGTATTAATATTCGAAAGTAGAATACAAACAAGCTTATTTCATTATTCACACCACCATACAGTAGTAGTGTCTTGTCTATCATTCATTTGGTACACCCTACAATGACGTCATACAAGGAATACCTTAAGTTATAGTTCGCCCTGTCGTGTAGTCGGTAAAACGCGCGCACGCCGTGGATCACGAATTAGGCTACAACAGTATGTAATATGAAAATCGAAATAAAAAAAAAAAAATTGTTATTCTTAATTTTGGTTTTATTTTTTCTTGAAACAGAACACTTTCGAGAACCTTGCTGAAGTACATCTAGTAAGTGTTTAGATGCAAAAGTGGTTTTAAAATGAAGCATGGAAAAAATTAAAACTTAAACTCAGACCAATATTTGTTTACAATTTAAAACAAAGATAAAAGGATAGGAGTGGAAAAATATACAGTAATGTATTAATAGCAAGAATTTATGTAACGGATCTCGAACGTGTAAATATATATATATATATACCTTTCACATTAAAATAGGTCTACTTTGTAGAGTCCTTTTTGTTTTGGACGTTTGATTTGTATTATGTAGTAAATATAAATTTTAAGAGTGAATGTGGAAAATTTCCCATGACAAACAATATAACTCACTCCAGTAGATCATATAATTATTAAAATATGTGCTTTATTTGTTTATTTGTATTAAAGCACAAAGGTGCACAGGGATCTAGTTGTGCCCTGCCCACCACGTGTATCGAAACCAGATTTGTTATGTTAAAAGTCCACAGACATGTCACTGTGCCTCTGGAATGCAAAAACATATACAGCAAGATATTCCGTATGTTACGTATATTAAAACAGAAGTTAAGTGGCTATATTGAAGAAAAATGTTGGATAAAGACTGCTGGTTAATAAATATAGCTTACGTGGTTAAAACAGAAAGCAATAAAACTGTTTCAGAAATAACGGTGTTACTCACAAGGAAAGCATTGCAGACCTAGCATACCAGAATGGAAAATACCACTGTATTAAAACATTAAAATATTCTAGAGATGAGAAATACAATAATAATGTCGGTAAACATAGGGTTAAAGTAATAACAAAATTTAAAAGTGGGATAAACGACTGTGATATCGAGATGTCCAAAACGTAATGTTGTAGAAATTGTTAAAATGTTTCACGCCTGCGCCATAAACAAAAACCAGTAAAAAGCGTGATTTGTTTAAACGAAAGTTGGCTTAAAAAGAATGTTTGTTTTCCAAAAAGATGTTACAAGAAAATTTTAAATTGAAATTAAAATAATCTCAACTTTAATGAATTATTTTATACGCATAGAATTTATAATCTGCTTATTGGTGTATATTTTAATACTAGAAATAGAGAAATAAACGGTCTTAATAACACGTCTGTTATTTGTTTACATCGGACACTCGTTTCGCTTAAAAGTTTATATAAAGTCGTTACAGTCTGTCAAAAGAAATATTTAAACTAATAACATACACACTATAGTCTCTTCACTAAAGTATAGTAACACGGGACCAGCCCTGACTTTTATAATTGCCGAAACGGCGTGTCCTCACGTCACAATAATCAAAATTTAAGATTAAGGCTGACATTAAAACTATGTAATATTCAGTTGCTTATAACGTTATATAACGAACTCAAATATAATTTCATTACACACGTATTCAACAGTGACAAGGGAAACCTGAGACTTAAATCTTGTCTCCCTGGTCACATTGGGGAACCTGTATGATTAAGAGGAACGTGTGTGCGTGCCTGTGACGATTATAAACTTTGTTAAATTATGCAAAAAAAAAAATTAGGAGTAGGGAAGTATGGGTTACATGTTTGTAAGGAAGGGGTTGTTACAGATAGTAGCATGTATTGTACAGGGAAAGACATTTGTGGAATGGGTCTCTCAACCCTTAAAGCCCCATTATAGATGCCGGCATTTATGTGTTAAAAGTTCTGTGTATAGCTTTCTTCATTCATTTCCAAATACTTGGAGTACAGGTACCGTCACCTGTTTAGTAGGGACCGTGGAGTAATACCACTCGGGGTTTTAAAGTTTTTCTCGATACCCGGGTTTTAAAAGTGTCACTCTCTCTCTTGCCGGATAAGTCAATCAATTTGTTATGTTTTAATCAGACCATTCGAATAAAAGTGACGTTTTTACTAGGGGTGTTGATGTGTATCACTTGTTATGGAACAGGTTTAACCTCGCAGTCAGCGAAACGCCCAGAACATCCACTAGATTCGTTCAGAACTCTTAAGTACCTAACCTGATACGTAAGTAGTCTAAGGCAGGTCACTGAAACACATTTTACAAACTTTGTTAGTTGTGGTATATTGTATTCGAATGCACAGTGTTTTTTTTTGGTTTTTTTAACGAGCCTTCCCATTAGTTCTTATAAAAAATCAATCAACTAAAACAGTAACATATTGTTTTCCAGTACAAAATCAAATTTACAGTTTCCTAACGTTCTTTCCTGGTCGATACAGGATGAGAAAATGACTATCATTCCATTAGGACAGTCAAATCACAGTCCAGTAGAGACAACAATGCTTTAAAGTACAGTGTGTGTAGTTTGTGTGGTTATTTGACTCATTCGATTAGACAACCTTCGCTCACTCTCCCTCACACACACACACACACGGAACATTTTGCTAAAAAACAACTCGTCGCGATTTGCTATGCCATTTGAAATGGAAGGCAAATAATTTGCATACAAGCAAAAATATGTCAGTGAATATTATTTAAACATATCGCTTTCACTTCTAACACAAAGTTTTTGTATTTTTGCCAGTAAGGCGATCTACTGGAGGGGCATTTATTTCGTCTTAAAGGCAGCGTTTTTGCTGTAATGGGGGGCACTCTTAACTCTTGACTGACTGTTTTATCGTTAGGGGAAAAGCTACCCTAAGAACCGACCCTTATTCCTAACTGATAAGACTATAGGATAAACAGCTGATAGCCACCATTCGTCATAAATTATCGTCTTACCCAACAAGGGTATGCGACTTTTCTTCTTACAATGTACTCACGACGAGCGAGTAATAATCCATAATATTGATGTTTAACTCAGTGCAATCAATATATTATGAAACATGATATTGGTTCATAATAGGAATCGCTCAGAAATCTCATATTCTAATAGCACATATGGCAAAAACCATCTTAAAAACAAAACTTGTTCTTGAAACAATACTCAAAACCTATCTCAATGTCTAGTTACTAAAGTATTAATAATAGCAAAACATAAAAGTTAATTTTCCGACTGTTAGACAAATTTCAAAATTCGGCCATTTGTTTTTAATATTATTGTATAAAAAAAGCCGATCAATGTCTTATTCAAACGTGGTCAGACTTACTAAAAAAAAAACTCCTAGAGTCACGAGACCATTTTTGTTGATCCTTTACAGAGGAGAGATTTTATCAGTTTTTCATTGTTAATAGCCATGTTTCTCTTTGAAGCCATTCAAGCACCGAAACCCACAACAGAAACAGCTAGACATATTGCGCCAAAATCTACGCACGGCTACTACACAAACTCCTGCAAAGATTGTAGAGCTATTTTTAAGTTGATTTTTTGTTCTTCGCTGCCAATACAAGTTCACATTTACTCACTGTTACATAGTCGAAAATGTTGTTTTATTACAGTAAAAATGTGTATAGTATTTTATCCGTTTTATATAACTTGGTTGTTAGGTTTGCCCTTTTATGTCGCAAATCAACTAGTATTAACTATATGAAGACGCAGATAGCCAACTCCTTAAAATAAATATAGCTAATTCAACTCCTTAAAATAAACTCAATCGTAAGCCTATGTCTTTGTTAGTACGTTTACACCAAATTCATTTCACACTTGTAATATTTTAAAATATTACACAAAACTGCCAACTCTTGGGACTATTTTATTATTTTTTGTAAAACTTAGCATATATGAAAACTGAACTAAAGGGATTTGGCTTTTCGACAGGTCCCAAACTCATAACAGCGGGTACGCCTACAGCGAACGAATCTGCTTGATAAACAGTAACAAATTTGTCGAGAGCGTTTAAATTGTAATCTCTGAGAGCAGTGTATGCAATATCTAACTTTTCTTCCGTCTCACATCCGTTCGGCTCAAGCGAATGGCCACGATCAGCTTTCTAATTGCATTTCCACCGAATGGATTTTAAATTAAATTCTTGGAATTCCAATAGGTTCCTCGTAAAATCCTCGAGTATCGTCTTAACCTTTTTATTGGCCATCCACTCTCTGTTTTCAGTCGTACGTTTGAACGTGTCATTCTGTTGTGTAAGTTTAATATTAGTGAACGCTCAGTAAACCAATAACACTTTAAAACAATTCCTTGTTAATCTACTTCATATTTTCTTTCACATACCACCACCTGTAATTATATTGCACTAATACACAAAAAATCCATCTCAAGGGCTCAAACAATTGTCTTAGTTTTAAACAGTTCGTTCTTGAATTTGAGCATTCTTAGAAAACGGTCTTGAAATGGGTCGTTTCTATAATATTTTTGAAACCGGGGAAGACTTAATACTGCTCTAACGGCTTGTAAAGAGTGTACACGTCACAGGGCTTCGAGATGAGGATTAAAACTCGCGTTCCTTTCCAAAACCCCTCGTTAAGGTAATGAGGTAAATTAGCACCTCAAGATATTGAACATTTTAACGTTGCTCCAAGGTTCGTAAAACTGAATACAGTATAACACTTTCCTCAAACATTCCTTTATAAGTGCATTTCTCATGACACGTTGGTAATAATCGCTACACCAAAAGCGTGCACGCCAGTTTACTGCTACAGGTCTACAAGCAAGGCGATTGGTTCTAGTTATTTATATTAAAGTTTGACTTAAAATATAATTCATAAGAATCATGATCTAGAATTACTGGCTCGGTGTGATTTAATAAGGTAAGGCTGAGATTACGACTTTATTTGATGATATAAGCAGGAAAAACTTACTTATGGGTTCGTTTTTTGGGGAATGGGGAAAGGAGAGAAAATATATACCCAACGGAAGAACTAATTATATTCGAGAGAACATTCAGAAGTAGGGTTTGTTTTGGATTCCAGTTCTATTCTGGAATAATCATTACAAAATAGGGTTTTCTTCTGGCACCTCCCAAGTTCAAGTCAGTGATGACCAATTCACAGTTTTGGACAGTTCAAAGATAGAATGTCAGCCCGACAGTGGTCACGGTTTTACAACTAACAAAACTATCCATGAATGTTAGTCATGGAAACAATCGACTTAATCAATTGAATTGAAATGTTTACTTCTAGTTACCTTAAACTGTACGTTCCCTTTTTTTCTATACGCAGCTTACATGAAAAGTAACACGTTTTAAGTGTATAATTCCATACTTGTCAAGGAAACCAAAATCTCAGCTGATGTAACTAATCGATACGACCACCCACATGAAATAAACAGGACATAAAGACCTTGTATTAGTCAATACGTTTAACACCAAAGCAAGAAATAAATCCGACAGGAAGTCCCTGTGTTAGTCAATACGTTCAGCACTATATTCATTTCACACTTGTAAACTTTAAAATATTACACTGTTTACAGAAGGTATATAATTGTCCCAACGTTCTACACAGTTCACTAAAGCTTTAGTCAAACTGAAGGGACTCGCTTATCGGCAGTTTACAAACTTATTGATCAGTTATACTTTATAGCATGTTTAATAAATGGTGAAGATTTGTCCTGAAACAGAAAAGACCTTTGGGCCACGAGCTCAACTTCGCTGATGTTCTATAGACTATAGATCTGTTACAACATTACAGTTGTGAAGACCAAAAGTTAATACATTCCATAACACTTACCTACATCCTTTAAGTTACGAGTATGCCATACCTCGACAGTGTTAAGATTCGCGTACAAGTATGAATAGTTTGTTGATACAGAGACAAATCCTACGTAGTTTACTTTATGTATAAAATTTCATTACTAACATTGCGAAAACATGGAGGTAGTAACCTAGTTTATAAAAAAAAAAAACATGTTAACTGCTCTTTTAGTACCAGAAATAAATGACATTATGACACCAAATCTTTTAGTTATCTTTCATTGGACACTGAACGTTTCGCTTTACAGTTTCTTCGAGACAATTTCACTAAAACAAACCGTAACTGAAGGCACAAAGATTCATATGAGTTAAATAATAAATTCGAATCGAATCTTATAGCGTGCATATCTACAGCGTGAGTTTGATGTATTAATTCATTAGTACAACCACACGATAAGTGTCCGGCTAAAAAATAATGGATTTCGTGTTATAAGGTCGTTTACTTGTACCGAAATGTATGTTCATACACCAATATACGCTTCACAAATCAAATAAGTTTGGGTTTGGTTTGAATTTCCCGCAAAGCTACACAAGATCTAGCCGTCCCTAATTTTGCAGTTTATGATCAGAAGGAAGATAGCTGATCATCACCATCCACTGCCATCTGTTGGGCTATTCTTTTACCAACGAATAGTGGGATTTACCGTAACATAATAACGTCCCCACGGCTGAAAGGGCGATCATGTTTGGTGTGACGGGAATTCGTAGTCGCGACCCTCGGATTACTAGTCGAGTGCCTTAACCCACCTGGCCATGCGGAGCCATCAAATAAGTTAACTGCTGCGTATGTAACAATTTTTACAAAAGTTGTTATAATATATTGCTGGATTTCGGTCTTTAAAACCGTATACTACATTAATTGATATGTAAATGTAGCGAAACTCTCTTAACATGTTAAATATGTAATCAGCAAAGAAAGTCAATTGTATACGTCGTTTACAAGCCGGATAAAAATTATTAAAATTATATTTGTTATAAAGAGGTCCCTTGGGGATTTTCAAGACTTGGAAGACTACAGAACAATAGCACTCCAACCGCACTACATTCGTCATATTCACTAACGACGACGCGTTTCGCTCAATTCAGAACTTCTCAGGCCGGCAGGAATAACAACAAACACAACAATAGGCTTTTCCAGGTTTTCTGCGTTTCATCAGGTTAGGACCCGGCATGACCAGGTGGGTTAAGGCGTTCGGCTCGTAATCTGAGACCCGCAGGTTCGAATCCCCGTCGCACCAAATATGCTCGCCCTTTCAGACGTGGGGGCGTTATAATGTGACGGTCAATCCTACTATTCGTTGGTAAAAGAGTATCCCAAGAGTTAGCGGTAGGTGGTGATGACTAGCTGCCTTCCTTCTAGTCTTACACTGTTAAATTAGGGACGGCTAGCGCAGATAGCCCTCGTGTAGCTTTACGCGAAATTCAAGAAACAAAATTCATCAGATTATTAGCGCGTGCACACTAACAGTGTGCAAAAACAGTTGAAGTTCACAACCAATAAACTGTTATGAAGTATATCGTGCAAGTGCTGATAACGTTCTTTTGAATTACAAATTATGTATACACTGCTGATTAGCCTGGAACCTAAACTAACTGTTAAAGGCCTCTCAAACAGAGCTTTGCCCTGAAATGATCATACTAACACTCCTACTACACCTACGCTCTGATGATGATTCATAGATTCCAGGGTACCGAATCATCTTCTCCACTCTTTCCAATCACTTATATATTTACCGCAAGGGGCACTATCTGCAAACATACAAGAAAATGAAACTACCAAAACAAGTATGACTAGTTTATTTATTTTCATAGATGGTGCTCGCAGGATCCCAGGAAAAAGGTAGGAACACAAAATATAATGTCAGGTTCGAGTACAAAGACCATGCAAACTCAACCCCCAATCATGTCTGGGCTTTAGACCCCACAGTACTCCAAATAAACAATGGCATACGGTTTCACATATAAGTAAGGACACCCAAGGATATTTACAGTATGCCTGCCAAGTTTGGTTCTATTCAATCCAAAATTATAGGTGGAGTTCGTTGAGAAAGAAAGTCAAAACGCGAATTAATTCAAGATGGAGTAAGGTTTACGATGGGACGTTTTTTTAGAATTATAATAATAATCGAAATATTCTAGCAAAACATATTGAAAATAGCAATGTTACGGTGTATAATATTAAATTTACCAACAATACTGCTATCATTGTAGTCTGTTGAATAATCAACTGACAGAAAATATTCGAAAAGAACGTTCCATTTGACAAAAACTGCAAGTTGTCAAAACATAAAAATAAAATTAATAAGAACGTGTTTCAAATAACTAATCCAAATAAAACTACGGAGAAATAAAAACATTTTTTATTTTCATTATAACATGTTTGCTACATTTATAAGTGTTATAAACGACTTCCAGTAAACTACAATTTCCTAGCAATCTTTTCCCCTTCTAATAACCTATTGCATAAACACGTGATACCCCTTGACAAACGCCCACTTCCTTCCTTTACACTTCGACTGAGCACTCAGTCGTTAATAAAGTTAATTCAGTTTGGGAATATCGAATAATACATTATTAATGTAATTTATTTATTTATCTTCCTGTAACGCATTAAAAAACCATGTTTATTTAACTTCGCGCAAAGTTACAGTAGAGCTATCTGCGCTAGTTGTCTCTAATTTAGCATTGAAACAAAAACATCTATTTAGTACGAATATATGTACTAGAAATTGATGGAAATAAGAATAGCGGCGGAATAATACAAGTATGAAATCCCAGTATTTGTTTAGTTTATTTCATGGTGTATATCAAGGATGTATACACTATACAAGCATTGAATTATTACAATAAACGCGATGCGTATTTTTGTCAAACTATAAAACAGTTTAAGCTAAAAATGATTACATCTGTGATCTTAGATTTAATAACCACTCAAAATTAATTCATTCAATGATATAAATCGGAAAAATATTTTATTCATTTGCTAACAAAAAGGTTTGTTGACTTTCGCACAAATATAATCAAGGTTTATCTGCGCTAAACATCCCTAATGAAAGATTAGAGGAAAGGCAGCTAGTCGCCACCATGCCCCACCAAGAGCAAATTTAAGATTGTGTGGATCGAGGGGCTAATAATTCTTGTGAGCACTAATCCCATGTAATTGTATATACAATAAAATTATCAGTGGGCCCTAATTATACAACGGGTCTTGGGGCTCAGCCCCCCCACCTAAATATGCCACTGCCTCCCACCAACTCTTGGGAAACACCTAACTAACAAATAGTGGGATGGTTTTCAACATTACAATGACTTCACGACTGAGCGAACATGTCAGGCGACAGGTTTCGATCTCGGTACCCGTAACTTCCTCGTGGAGTGCCCCGGCTGGCACGTGAACGGTGAACGATAAGTAAACCTACTGGACACAGATAAGTTGCAATCTTCAGTGTATCTTCGTGGATGTCAAAAGTATGTATTTCATCAAATTTAAGAAAAATATTTTAGATTAATTTGTTTCCCATCTGATTTTCAACTGTCTTGTTTTGTTGGTTTCGTAAACTAGTTGACTTAAAACAAAACAAAATATATATCCCACAAAAGAAGGAATAAGCGAAAGGAAATCGCTGTGAATAAAGAAATTGAGATAATTAAAAAAACATGAAATTGTCTCAAGAAATTCTCACTTAAGGTTAACGTCACGTTAAGCTGAGTTAAAAGCTATTCAGAGTAAATATCTGCACATACAGATAAAATGCATTACAATACCCACAGGTCATTCAACTGACAGAGCGGAGTTATAGCAACAGTCCTGGGTAAGAAAAAACACTTTAGAGCTACCGAAGTGGTTTTCCCATCTACGATTAGATCTTAAGGACCTTAAAGTATCAAGGGCATCAGAACGTTAACTAAGCTTTAGCTACACAACGAGCTATGTCTGTGCTGTCCACCGTGGAGAATCGAGACTTTTATTATGTACAGTTATGTTAGAATAAGTAGCGCCAAGGAAGACACTAACGAAACTTATTTATTAGCTACATGCTTCTCGACAAGACACATATACGACACAACCCTTTATTTAAAAAACAAAACAAAAACTAAATTCGATTCGATTTGGAAAAGTTTGTGCCTCATTTTCCCCATCTGAGACAACTGGTGAAAAACTTGAACCTTCAGAATGTTTAGCTTTACCCTAAAAAGCGTAAACAAGAGGCTATCTGTACTCTGTTCACTACGGACGGAAAGAAATGGACTCTGAATTTTAGTGTTTTAAGTCCGTAAACTTATCGCTGATCCATTTAAGGTTGACAAGCATAGTAATAAGGTTGAAAGATATTGTATTCTTTAATTATTTGAACTGTACAAACTGGTTATTGATCCGAGAGTAGACTATCGTTACGACAGACATTTCACTCGTTGTATGGTTTTTATATTGCAAACAACCAATCACTGAAATTTATTAAGAAACAGAAAAGCTTATTTAAATTTTTTCTAGAGTCAAAGTAGTCCCTGGAACAACCAAGAAAGTTGGTCTTTAAAAGACCTGTCAGCTCAAATAACTCTGGCAATGACCAGAGTAACACTCCCAAAGACACAATCAAATTTTTCTAAATAATTACATGATGTTAGAAAAACACGGGCGTTCATGAAGTCTTGACATAATTGAAATAAAAACCCTACAACCATGTTGACTGTTTAAAGCACTTCATTCTTTTTGGTTAATATTATCAAAACACTGCTTGAAAGATTTTAAGGTCTGCACTATGTTATTTTCTACAGCTTTAATAAAGTTATCTAAATGTGGTTCTCTGTTTGATGAAGGTGTCCATAAAAACTTTTCTTTAAACTTTGGTGTACGTTGCTTTTCAGTTGGGTGGAAGTTGTTGGGAAAAAATTCGAAGCTTTAATTTTCTACACCATTCGTGAAGGTCAGAAAGCGGTTATAGCTTTTATTTCATTTCTGAATACGTAGAAATTGCTACATACAAGAAGAATTACGACAAACATCGAACTCAAAAGCGGAACAAGTTTCCACTATAATAAAGAACGAACAGTCATGCTTCTTACTGCACTCGCACAGAGAAGGAAATGGAAAAGCGAGTTATTGAAAGCGAGGCATTTCCATTCGATTTAGAACTGAAGTACAGTGAAACCCCTCTAATCAGGCCATTTTGTTTCATTATTAGGGATTATGTAAACAAAAAAGGGATTGTGATTGAATGACCGCTTTCAAGGGGTGACTGAATCTGAGGGGTGGCCGCTTAGAGGGGTTCCACTGTATACAAGTATTGAACACTACGAAATTACAACTTAATGGATTTGAAAGCATACTAAAAAAATAATAATATCACATTTAATACAGCTACGACATATAAACCCACATAAATCTCAGTAAGTTGTTCCCATGAATAGCTATGAACCATCATTGACGAACCAGAAGAAAAAAACAAACACCAAAAACGTTGGTGAGTATGTTGAGTTTCTGATACGGTGGTTTTGTTCATTTACATGAAAAACAAGAAATTAATGAGGTACTATTGGAACACGCAAAACAAAAAAACAACTGATGTACATGCATTGGAAGTGGAGGATACGTTGCTTTGGACATTTAATTATATCAAACGAAAAGTTGGCAAAGGTCCTGATGGAAATAAAAAAAAAAAAAAGAACGACAGGCAGGCAAGATGAGAGTCGCTTGGCTCGACGACAGTAGAAAATGGACTGTATACAATAAGATTGTGTGGGAAAGCCAAGAACAGAGTCATAGTTGACGACCCTCAGAATTAGGTGGGACACCATGAATATCAGATTGACCGATTTTAGTTTCAGATCTTATTGATTTGTTTCTTTTTTGTTCCTTCGTTCAACGTATATTGATTGTGCATGTTTAATTGGTCAGATAACAGTTTAATTATTTTTGTCTCCAAATGAAGTTTAACCTCACGTTTTCCTGTGCGACACATACATATACCATAAAAAATACGTAACCTTTTCTGACAGTACAGATAACATACATGGAGGTAAAAACTTCATGGTTGGTATGTTCCAAATCCTATCCTTACTGTTGCACTGTGAACATCACGTCATAATTTTACGGTGGATTTTACTTCCACACATTCTTGCAGGGTTAATATCACCTAGATTTATTATTTTACTTAAAGCAAAATAAGATGGTTGTTGATATAAACATCGCATATCTCAGCACAAAGATATAAAAATATCATGGTGGAGTCCGGCTTTCAAGACATCTTTATTCTCACATGTTACATATGACGACAAAATTATATTTTTCTGACAAAACTCAAAGTGAATGTTTGGTAAAATCAAATAGGAGTTACAAGCCTTAAAAGAGTGCATAAGCACTCTTATTGGTGGAGGGTTGTTGCAAGAGTTTTGCACGCGAGACGCACACGAATCACTTTATTGTTATATGCGTGGGAGCTCAAGACTTGTGGCATGCGAATTTTATTTCCTTGTTTTGCATATAGAGGGCAACACAGGGAGAATAGCTTCCTGAGTCTTCTTGTGTTCCGAAAACATTGCACATGACAATTAAGAAAGACTTTATATGACAGTGGATTGCGACGATAAAAAATATAAAAAATAAACAATGGCTAGTGATATATTTATACTAAGTTCTATTCATTCCTAATCTATATTATAAACGTATTAGCTCGTGTCATCTACTGATGCGCAACCATGACCTGCTAATTCTTTGATGTGAATAGATTTGTGTAGCATTGAGAAGATATGTCTACCTTGCGTGGTTTCAGTTACAAAGTGGTAAAAATCACTGTTAAAAGGAAAGTAAAAGAAATGAGTGAAAACGTTAAATTCTCCATTTCTTTGACATGTTTTATCCCACTCTGGCAGAGGCATCGTTACGTACTGTCACACAAAGCCCGCGTCCCCAATTCCCAGTTGGTGTCTTAACAGTTAAGAATAGGAAATCCTGATCGATATCACACCAAATCGACAAAAATTCCGGGGTTTGTGGGTTCGAGCCCAGAAACGTTTAGGCTTTATACACCTGATGACTCCTCTACACACTAACTGCATTTGTTTGTTAATGGTGTGGCTTTACTTCTTTGTCGTGAAAATCTGAGCTCTAAGTGAAATGTTATTAGCTTAACAGTAATGATACTACAAAATGTTCATAACTTGACAAATGTTATTGTCAAGTCTAGAAGGGGAAGTAATTAATAAAACAGCACTTCTCATTCATACTGTACACCCACATCAAATAATAAATTAGTTTTACACAAAACAGTTTTTGCTCTCTTTATTTACATCCAACAAGACCTCTGAACAATTAAAATTGACTTGCGTATTTTATTGAAATTTATTTCGGAATTAGATAGCGCTTTTTATACACAAAAGTAAAACAGTTTTAGGATGAAATACGTAAAATCTATATTTTGTTATTCGGTTCGGTTTTTTTGGAATTTCGCACAAAGCTACTCGAGGGCTATCTGTGCTAGCCGTCCCTAATTTAGCAGTGTAAGACTAGAGGGAAGGCAGCTAGTCATCACCACCCACCGCCAACTCTGGGGCTACTCTTTTACCAACGAAAAGTGGGATTGACCGTAACATTATAACGCCCCCACGGCTGGGAGGGCGAGCATGTTTGGCGCGACGCGAGCGCGAACCCGTGACCTTCGGATTACGAGTCGCGCGCCTTACGCGCTTGGCCATGCCGGGCCTATATTTTGTTATGGACGGCGTCGTTGCAGAAAATGTCCCGTTTACGTGCCTCATACACTTATTCACAAAGAAAATGGCCCGGTATGGCCAAGTGGATTAAGGCATTCGACTTGTTATCTAAGGGTCGCGGGTTCGCATCCTCTTCGCGCCAAACATGCTCGTAAGGGCGTTATAATGTGACGATCAATCTCGCTATTCGTTGGTAAAAGAATTGCTCAAGAGTTGGCGGTGGGAGGTGATGACTAGCTGCCTTCCCTCTAGTCTTACACTGCTAAATTAAGGACGGCTAGCACAGATAGCTCTCGTGTAGCTTTGCGCGAAATTCAAAAACAAAACAAAAAAAATTATGAATAAACTGTTTCCCAACTGGACACCTGCACAGGTTACATATAATAAATATCCAGTCACGTTGCACGTACACACAAGCACAAGACAAAAACGTGGATTAGGTCATATTTTTTATATTTTGAATATTCCAGTTCGTTGTTCTTAAAAACTTAACTTAAATAACAAATTTATTAAATAAATACTAGGGAAGAGATTTTATTTCTTTTCACACTCACGTTAAATCTTTCCCCGTTTTTGCGTGTTTTCAGGCACATGTAACAAATTTAATATATTCGTGATGAAAATAAACCCAATTGAAGTAAAAATGTATCGTTAAGACGGTTAGTGTAAGTTTTAACCTGAAGATATCCTAAGAAGGTTAAAACATTGTTATCCTTTTATAAAACCGGAAGAAAGAAATTTTAAGTTCAAAAACATAAGTTTCTATATTTACAATAGTTATATATGTTCAATAATCAGGTTTTTAAACAAGTAATAACAGTTCCAAATGGAGCTAACTATTCTACAGGGTGTTCGGAAAGTCACTGTGCACTTATATATTTATTAACAGACATGTTTCAATATAGAATACAGGAGGTAAATATGAATGGCAATTATAAACAATGTTGAAAGTGACCCCCGTTGGCATCAATACAGGCCTGGATCCTTCTTATTTTGTTTCTAACACTGCTAGCAGTTGCTGGCTTGAAATAGACTGAATGAAATAATAACATATGATTACAAAACTGCACAGTGACTTTCCGAACACCCTGTACATGTACAGAAAATTTTGTATCTCTACTATTATGAGAATAGATTTATTGAAAACTGTGCAAATCCAAGTATTTTTACTTTGGCTTACAGACATATAGATGAGTTAATTGGCATAAACAGTCCTGAAATATATAATGTTATTAACACTATTTATCCAGCAGAATTAGACATTGAAAATACTTCAATATCTAATACAGAAGCACATTATTTAGATTTAGAAAGTAAAATAAATAAATGCTAAGGATATTAATGTAAATATCTTTGATAAAAGGAAATATTTTGTCTTTCCAATTTATGGTTTATCCTCTTAATAGTAATGTACCATACCCTTCTGCTATAAACATCATAACTTCACAACCATTCAGATATTATAAAATTTGTAATAAATTACAATATTTTATCAATAATATTGAAATATTTATACAAAAATTAATAGTTAATGGATTTAATAAAGAAACTTTAAATAGAATTACTAAACTATTCTGTAACAAGTATAACAATGTATTACATAAACAGATACATGGAGAAATTTTACTAAAATTTTCTAAACTATTTTTAGTTGTGAATAAGGTAATTTAACAACTTTGCACTATTTTGTGGATATATATTTAGCTGCATATAAAGGCTTGTTTAGAGCATGATATTCACAGTAGACGTCATAAATGGGTGGTGGTTGGGAGCTACACTATTTCATTCAGATAAATGGATGAGACTCTTCATACTAGTACAATTAGTTTCCGGGGATACCAGTTAGTGCCTTTCTGCCATAATGGGACTGGAATGCTAACTTCAAGAGGTAAGTTTTTTAACTTGCTTATACCAAAATGATAGCACCTTATTTTTCTTATTCTTATTTCAATTAATTTTTCTTCTTCACTTTGGGCAGCAGTCACCTTCAGACAGCTGTCTGCAGGCAGTGAAAGGTGATATAGATGTGGAATGTTGTGGGCTTCAGCACCCACATCTCGCTCTCCTAATTTCTATATCTATTGCTACTCCTTTATTTCTTATGCGAGACTGGCAAATGGAGGTTAAGACTGATAGACGGTGTATCCCCACTTAATGTAGATCCTACTTTGTCCGTCACCTCCAAAACCTAGGGTAATTTCATATCCCACGTCACAGCTTGTGCCCTGGGATCTTTTCAATTAGTGCAGTGTTTTTGTTTAATTTATTTTTGTTTCAGCTTGTTTTTAAGTTATAACAAACTAATATAGTTTTAGTTAGGGTTTGGATTTCCTGTTTTTAACGCAGCCCTTCCTTTTGATTTTGTTTACTTAACTTTATTAGTATTAATTTTCTCTAATACATACACACACACACACATTAGTAGTAAATAAATAAATAGATAGTAGGGGAAGTAGTAGATACATTATTACTAAAAACGTAGAGAAACAATAAAAATCCCAGAAAATAATGAAAAGTAGAAATATTACGTTAAAACAATTAAAAGCAATGTAAAATTATACAAGGTACTGTTCTTCAAATAATAAAATCGTTACATTGACTCTATAACAACTATTTTTAACTCAAGTAACGCTAAAGCCCCTTCAACAAATAATGGACAAAGCACTACAGAAACTACCACGTGACAAGTTCAACCCCACAAAAGAATAAGCATTATAACATTAACTTTGTCAATAACAGATGACAATGGCTGAGAAGGTCGTGTCTGTTTCTCTGGATACCCTGTATAGTCCACCCATTTTCCCTCAGCTATAATTTCAATAAACAGTAATAATGATCAAGACATCTACGGCAATCATTCATCTGAGTTGAAAATTGTGCTCACTGGATGTACAGTTACATCTGTGGTCAGATTACATCAAGTACTGGTGATATTAAAGTAAAGAACGATTCGAAACACTTGGTGATAGGTTTCTGAAATATGATTTACATTGCACATAACTAGTGAAACGCTTGTTTTTTGTTTTGTTTTTAAAGCAGCAGTGTTATGTTTAGCTTTATTGTATTAATACATTCATTTGTGTTTTTATTTATTTTGTTTTGTTTTTACATTGAGGGCGAAAATAACAATTCACACAATTCTTTATTCATTACCCTTAAACTGATCGATATGGTCCAGTTCACATAGTTTTAAATGAGGATTTGAAACTGCGCACCATATTGCTCGTAGGTTCACGTCTTTAGTAGTTACTAGATCCCTAATGACGCAATAGTCACACGAGAAACACTTCATAAAAATAAATTGGGAACATTACATTTAATGTCACTACTTACCGCTAGAGTTCCCACCGTAGTTTACAACAGAAACTCGGTCATTTTATCCAAAGTTTTTGATTATTTTTTTTCTTTTCTTAAGACTGGGTATTGCAAGACACTTAATATAAAGTTACTAAATGTGTGGTAAAAAACAAAGCTGTAATTTGAAGACTAACGTATGATGTATAGATGGCGCAGGGGATCTTTATCGGCAAAATGTCTATGGTCACGTGAATATGAACTAGAATGAAATCGGACAAACTGAAATCAGCGTGCAACAAAAAATGTGTGCAATGAATCTCATCACAGAGATTAAATAACCCAAGTATTTTATCACAAAAATGGTAATATACAATGTAGAGTAAATATGCATTTATGCTTGCCAAACAATGAGGCACATACCGATATTGTTCGGTGAAGAATATAACTTTTATCTAAGTATAATTAACTATTTTGTAAGGTGGACTTCGTTAAACGTTTTTTCCATTATATAAATGTTTGCTAACAGTAAGTTGCATAAGGACGACTGGAAGGTGAACTGATTATCATTGTAATGATTCTTCTCAAACACTGCTTAATTTATTTGAAAAAACTTCTGCGAGATCTGTGCTGGCCTAATTAGGCTTAGGGAACTTACAGCAAGAGTTTGTTGGTTTCTTCACTGTATTTTGCGTAAAGCTACTCGAGGGCTACCTACGTGCAATAACCATTACTAATTTTTATGCTGATTGGAGGGACAAAAAACTAACCAGCCAACGCCACCCACCACCGACTCATGGACTCTTTACCAAAGAATGGTGGGATTTATCGTGATATAATACATCCATGGTTTAAAGGAGCAAATACGTTCAGCGAAGGGATTCGAACAGCGTCTAGCAGTAGAACAAGCGAGTCATTATACCTCGATTACATATTCATTTAATCCAGAATTACTAGCTTCCACCAGCATATATCCACTTAAAACAGTATGTACTTTTTTACAGTTAAAAATGGTTATAGGTGTGGTCTAAATTCTCTAAAGTTTGAAAATATTTACTCAATGGTATGAATTTAAAAAACGTAGGAGAACAAATATACAAGTACATAAGAAAATTTTCAATAACAAGCTTAAAACTGTATGTTACAGAGAAACAAACAAAACTCGGTCAAGAACCCGAGCACAAAACATACAAAAAAGCACGAAAGTATCATGAATATTTCAGTTAATTTCATTAATTATTACTACGGTCCCCAAGATGCACCACATTTCTAGGTACATATGTCTAGTTTTATCCATGTAGGTGATTTTGCTTTGATAGGAAGTTAATACTAACTTGTAGGAAAATGAAAGAAGGTTTCTTGAAATGAAAGAACTGCCAATTAGGTTTAACATATGTTAGTTTTCAGAAATATCTTGGAGATATGAAAGATGCTAAGCTATCTAAAATGTACTGATTGATGGTGTGTGTGTGGTAAAAGTACAGGAAGGCATAGATAAGATCATCATTACCGTGGGGGACCAGATAACGATCCTGACAGACAGGTCAGAGGTCACTTGGAGTAACTACCAACTTTCACAATAAGATCGATTGAATCTATCAGTCAGTGTCCACGATGAACTCTTCCAGTCATTTTAATAATACTAAATGAACTAGGAATTTAAAATAATGTGTTTCCTTGAAGAGAAAAAAGCTTTTGAAACTTGTCTGGCCATATTCTAAATTGCAATCATAATCAAACCACGAGATATATAAGACCACTTCGTCTTTCTGGTATCAGAATAAACCTGAGATGCTGTTTGAAGTAAATTAACGGAGCAAACTCTCGATCTTCCAATTCCTAGGAAGAGACAGCACGAGAAACCAGAGAGATTAGTAGCTATTAGTGTCTGCATTCTCTAGTCACCAGAAAACGATGTTAAACACAAATCCAGATATGTAGTTCCCTACGCATATAGATCCATTTTTTCAGTTATCTAATTCATATTCACAGAGAGAAAACTGAGATGTGATCAAAAATGGAATTAGCGAAGCATACTGAAATAAATTAAAATAACCACTTTGAAGGAAACGTATCCTAATGAAGCTAAAATGCAGTTGCAGTTGAAAGACGACTAGGATAAGTTATAACAAAGACTAACCAACACTCACATCCTAAATCAGAAGTATATGTGAATAAATGCAATGCATTATGTATGACCACAGTCCAGAATCATTTCATCACGGTGGTCAGCTCTCATGACACATGGAACGTCGGAAGTGTAAATGAAGAATAATGGGCAGCAATCATATGACGAAGCTTCGAATCCCAGAATCAACTCTAATATTAACAGGCAGGCCCGAGTTTGTAAAGCTAAACAACGCTTTGTATACGACTCTAATTGCAGTAATGAAGAATAACAAGGTAGTAAAGGAAATACATTTCAACTTGGTGTGGTCATGGTCGTGAATAATTCACTATTATACACCACTCTTGTTTTCTATGTTTTAAAACAAAGCCACACCGAGCTATCTACTGTGTCCGCTGCTGGAGAGAGGGTGTGGAAATCATGGACTTTAGCTTTTCAAGTCCAAAAACATACCGTTGTCCTACCAGGAGACAGTGCTATAATAATAATATGGATGATCTATATTTCATTACCTATGAAAGAACTACACTTTTTCCCTCTAGAATGCCGTTTAAAAAAAATAGATATGAGACCCCGAAATCTCTCAAAACTCGAAGCTAGTTTGCAAAGGGGAAGTGGCAGAGCTTACCACTAGATGCACATCAATAACGGATGGCAAGTTTTGATACAGAATCAAGTCTGATTAATGTCAACGGACGACCCTTGGTGACGAAACTTGATACTGCTCTGCTGTATAAATATATAATGGCATGTACAACTTCTTGTACATACATCACATTAAATATAAAAATTCGTTTTCCAATAGTAAATCAAACCTGTCAGTTCAAGTATAGTTGCATAATTTACAGTGGAATATGGAATATTTTATGAACTGCTTTATTTTTCCTGGAACATTGTCATATTTTGGTTAATTAGCCAGAATTATATGAATGGAAGAGTGTGACAGAAGCAAATAATAATTTTAAATCACATTCGTATCACGTTACTTAAATAGCTGCATCAGTGCTTATAACATCATGATTTTAGGTTTTGTTTTGTATATTTTGTTTGTTTCAAGTTAAACACAGAGCTACCCAACAGATGGTGTGTTATACCCACCATGAGTAACGAGACCCGGTTTCTAGCGTTGTAAGTCAACAGACCTTTTGCTGCGACACTGGCTTGTTTCGGATGTTTTAAAGAAGTCTGCAGAAACTGGAAGAATTACTTTGAAGTTTCTTTGTGGCTGGCAATGTCTGGTTTCTACACAACACTAACATTTCAAATCACCATTTATCCTAACATTTCCCGTGGTAATATATTCATGCAATATAAATATAAAATAATAACGATGAGTTGCCACGATATAAAGTTACTGGGTTTTATGTTTTTGTCTTTTTTTAATTTCGCACAAGGGCTATCTGCGCTATCCGTCCCTAATTTAGCAGTGTAAGACTAGAGGGAAAGCAGTTAGTCGTCACTACCAACTCTTAGGCAACAATTTTACCAACGAATAGTGGAATTGCCCGTCACTTTATAACGCTCCCACGGCTGAAAGGGCGAGTATGTTTGGTGAGACGGGGAATTGAACCCGCGACCCTCAGATTACAAGTCGAGCGCCTTAACCACCTGCCTATAGCTGGTCTTGGTTTTACACAATATTTACACTGTAAATATTACAACAACAGGTATCAAATGTTCTTCTCGTTTCAACTTACAAAACCATAACTACGCTAGAATTTGCACGCGTACATTTATTTATTTATTTTTTCTTTGCAAAATGGTTTGTGTTTTGTTTTTTTGGAATTTCGCTTAAAGCTACACGAGAGCTATTTGCGCCAGTCGTCCCCTAATTTAGCAGTGTAAGACTCGAAGAAAGGCAGCTAGTCATTACCACCCACCGCCAACTCTTAGGCTACTCTTACCAACGAACAGTGGGATTGACCGTCACATTATAACGCCCCCACGGCTGAAAGAACGAGCATAATTCTAAATGCGAATAAATTACAAACTTATGAAGTACACTGTCAAACTGGAGACACTTCCGTGTGTTTTTGCAGTAAGATAAAATTGTCTTCGGTGGAAAATATGAAGTTAAGATTACTATCTGCTTGGTAAATACAAATATTGATACCAAGGTTTCTTCACGGAATAAAAACGTCATCAAGTAATTCTGGGCATTCTTTACACAACATCCAATCACGTCCTTGATTCCTCAGTTACGTTACATCGATGTTAGAATGTAATAAAAGAAAAATATATTACAAATCTTATCGAATCCAATTCCGAATTCTCTTTCAACTTTCAGAAAACCTGAATTTTTTCTTAGTGAGATAACGAATTTTCTACCTCCACCCCCAACTGACATGTTATCGAATATAAAATTAAGTAACATGAAAAAATAAACACTGACGAGAAGGGTATAACTTGTGAAAACTACTCATTGGCCATTTTCCCTGTAACGGACACGTGCTGACATTAATAGAAATTAATATTTTAACTCTCAATGGTAACTGTAGTCGCGAATGGTTTATATGTATTAATAATTCGAGTTTTAACTCGCATCGCTTAAACACATACGAAGAGAACATTCCACAAAAAAAAATATATTACAGAAATTTAGGCCTATGTTGGCTCTTAATAAATAAACAACACGTTTTTCCTCATTTTAACATTCTAGCCTTGTAGTAGTAAAGAAACATTCTTCGGCAAATATACGTCATGGAAGTCTGCAGTGAAAACGACGTCGACTGACATTTCTTGTTTAGAAGTTTATTGATTAAAACTTAAGGCCTAGTAGTTACTAGCGTAATCACGATGAACCAATCTGTAAAAATATACATCTCTTCTAACACTTCTCGTTCATATATTAAACGCAGCCCAACCACTCTTTTCTCAAAATACTATAAACATTTTGTTATTGAGGTTTCATTAATTTTGAGTTCTAAATAAAATCAGTGAATGTCCTTTACGTTCAGTTTGAACAATAACGGAACAACTAGCAAGCATCCTAATTCCAGTTTGAAGACAATAAGATGTCGTCATCACTCCTAACCCGAACAAAGACTTCTGAATAATGAGCTGACCAGCATTATGTCTACATCTCAATTTATGGACCACATACATGAAGGACCGTCCCGTTATCCAGAATGGACCGTACGGCGACTACACCCTTAGAAGCTATGGATTGTCTGGAAAAAGTCATCGATGAGGAATAGCGCCTGATTACTCAAGTCCTTCCAGAGATTTCTACAGGGCACACAGCGACGATGACCGCAGACACTTATCAGTATTCCAGTCTACTGTACAAAGTAAGGGTTCTTATTAGGGTATTACTCTCTGTATATACATGTTTACAACTTAGTGGACTACTACTCTGCATAAAGAAAACAATGTCCATTTTCAATCAATGACGTAGCTACTTGAAATATACTCACGTCAATAATTTGTCGATCCGGAGTTTACTTCGAACAGAAAATTTACTTCAAATTTATTTTTTAAGAGTGAGAAGAAAAAAAAAAGCTATTTCTTCCCCGATGTATTAAGGCTTGGTAATGAATGTGTCAGTTTTGTTTTTCAGGTTTCTCTCTCTTTTTTTTTTCTTATCTGGATTGGTTGTTTGAATTGTTGTTAACTTCAAAATTACACAATGTGATATTTGTGTTATGGCCATCAAGGGTATTAACGCTACCTTTTTGGCATCATAGGCAAACATACCGGCCACTGAACTATGAAGGGGCAAGGTTAAGTAGGTTATTTTTTTTTCATGGACATTTTGTCTGACTGAACAACTTCAGTGGTACTTAAACAATCAATGTCATTCGTGGTTCGTGTCTTGACAATACAAAAAGAATATAAATGAAAAACATCGGTATTCTATACAGGTAAAAAAAAAAACAGCATCTAACTGCAGCTTACATGAAGTGACCCATTAACTCGTTTCAGTTAAGATGAGACATCGGTCAAACCATATTCTTGTTCAGTCGATTTTTTTCTTAACGCAGACAGAAGTGAATATAGTTTTGTGTGTATATAAAACACGGGTGACTTGGACTACTTTCTAAACACCTGTACTGCAATATGTTAACTATGTCACGATCTGTCTTTAATATACAGCGTAGTTACAATGCTTTGAAACTACATACTGTTCACTAAATCTGCATGTTTACTATTGCCGATAGTCCAGTCCTGTACTGGGCTAAAAAACAAACAGGGGTGAGACAGTGACATGTAAGAATTACCAGCGACTATTCATCGTATATTCTCTTTTTTTTTTTCAAGATGTTATTAGAAGAACGATTAATTCACTGACTTGTACTTTAGAACTACAAAATGAAGTCTACGTTAAAATGCAAATAAACAGAATGGACGCATTCTTTCTGATTTGCCAGACAAAATTCCATTTTTTTTACCCCTAAACTTGCACGTGCGCATTACAATGCAGTAATGTTTTAATCATTTATAATAATTCTACCCAATTACCTGTATGTAATCTGGTTATTTGTTTGTTGGTTGATTTTTGAATTTCGTCCAAATCTACCTACACGAGTACTATCTGCACTACCTATTCCTATTTTAGGAAGACTGGAGGGATCCTTCCCTCCTACACGAGGGCTATCTGAGTTAGCCGTCCTTAATTTAGCAGTGTAAGACTAGAGTGAAGATAGCTAGTCGTCACCGCCAACTCTTGGGCTATTCTTATCAACGAATAGTTTGACCGTAATGTTATAACGCTCCAATAGCTGAAAGGGCGAACATGTTTAGTGAGACAGGGATTCGAACCAGCGACTCTCAGATTACGAGTGTCAAGCACCTTAACCAGGTGGCTATGAAGGTCTTATAACCTGGATATAAAGGGTTATTAAAATTTGATGTATATTACAATTTGTTTCTCATTATAAAATAATGTTTCATTTAGCTTATCATAAAGCATAAGTAATTCGATAATTTTAAGAGATCAAATATAGACTGACTTGGGTTAAAGATATCAAGACCTGACACTTAAATAGTATTGTTTGTGTGAATGTGGAAGTCTCAATATCAAACATGAGGGAATTCTCAATAGACGCTGCACTTGGTATTCTTTTAGACAAGGTTAGAGTAAATTAATATGAGACTTTTTTTCATTTTACTACCTATATTTTTGTTCGCCAGTAGTACAAAGCGTAGTGTTCGCTTGCACCGAATTCGAATCTATTACCCACGAGGATATCTTTACTCGCCCAACCTCAAATTGAAATTCTGTTAATCAGGATTAGAATAATTTGGCATAATAAAATACATCAGTCGAAAGGGTTTGACCTCTCAAATCTAAAACTGTAATTAGATCTAACTGGTCATAAGATGACGGAGCTATGAGCTAAACTTGAAAAACTATAGCCATACCACTATCGCTTACATTCCAATAAAAATAAACAAGTGACAAAAATTCCTTTTGATTTCCATACTTTGGGATAATTCTTCAATTTTTCCATAATTCCCCCCCCCCTCTCTTTCCAATTCTGCGAGTTTCCCCTCATTATTTGTGGCAACCTGTCATTGGTACAACAATTTAGTCGTTAATTGAATGGTAAACGTTAAAGCCACAGTTGCTGGTAAACTTGTACTTCAAGATCTCGCTCTCAGAGGAATTATACGATGTCTGAACGTAATTCAAACACTTGAAAGATAGTAATAAACCTGTCATACTGTTTACTTTAACGTACAGTACTAACAGTTATAAAAGTGTTCACTTTAGTTAATCATTAAAATCAACAATAAGTAAAAGCACCACCGTGGTTTCATGTTATACACACAAAACATTTTTAATGACGAACAGAACGTCAGAGTCAAGTGCAACTGCACTATTGTTTGTGTAGCACGTCGGTAAAATCACGTTGCTACGATACCAAAGTTGATCAATAAAAAAACTAACACAACGATCAGATATTCAACCAGAGAAGACAAATGAACTACTGTTAATAACGTCATCTTAGTTCCAAGGAACTGCAGAATACAGATGTGCTAATTACTTTTGAAAACTGAACTAACTCATTAAGATACAAAGGATACATACTCGAATTAATGACAGCTTCAACACTTGGTACGTTAAGTTTGTTTGTTTGAATTTCGCGCAAAGCTACTCGAGGGCTATCTGCGCTAGCCGTCCCTAATTTAGCATGGTAAGACTAGAGGGAAGGTAGTTAGTCATCACCACCCACCGCCAACTCTTGGGCTACTCTTTTAACAACGAATAGTGGGATTGAACTTCACATCATAACGCCCCCACGGCTGAAAGGGCAAGCATGTTTGGTGCGATCGGGATTCGAACCCGCGACCCTCGGATTACGAGTCGAACGCCTTAACACGCTTGGCCATACCGGGCCCGGTACGTTAAGACATTATAACAGTAAATTGTACCGCGTTACCGGTAAAATTATTTGAATATACTACCTGGAGTACCCGTCCTCTGGATTAATGATTAATTATTAAACGTTGTCATAGGACATGAAGATTTGCTTCCTTTATATGCAAAAAAAGACCATAAAAACTGCAAAACAAAAAATCTGTACGTATCTTCCCACGAGCCTAATGAATTTCCTTACCAGCTTTGGTAAAGATCCATCAACAGAAAGTGAGGTAGCGGTAAAAAACATCAATCAAAATTACAAAACTTAAAATGTAATTTATCAAGTAAACACAGAAGATCCCACCTTTGGTCACGTTATCAAAAAGTGAATTAAGTTATTCATTTCAAAATGCCGGATAAAGTTCTTCTGCTTGCTGCTGGCTGACTGCCTCACCTATAACACTGATTTCTCACCTGGCCGTTTAGTCCATGCTCATCAGGTTCCATTTAGGCTAAAAATTTCAATTACGTATTCCATCACAGAGCAAATTCAATGGTTGTTAGTCTGCCAAGTAGCTCAGCGCTAAGTTTACGGCTTACGAAGCCTAAAATTCGGGGTTCGATTCTCTACGGTGAACAAGGCGTAAACAATTTATTGAGTTTTGCCTAAATTGCGACGACAACTATTGTTATTGCGAGATATACTTAGAATAGCTCGCCAAAGTTCTTGTATGAACAGTTTATTGTGAGGAACCTCATTAATAGATGTTCTTTAGTACTAGTTCTGTTTTTAAGGCACACATATTGAAAGACTTCATAAAAACTTTTTAGTTTTAGTTATTGCCCACAATCGTTTACTCCATATCTATCTGTGTGTGTATAAAGACATGTATACACACAAAATATCTATAAAAATGTCAGATAAGTACAGGTTGGTCGATAAGGAATGGCAAAAGAACAGTCAGACAAATGGCCAAAGGTTTGTATAAAAAGTACAGATTCGATCCCCTCTTTTTTATTCTCTCTCCAACTAATAATTTTACCTTAACCCGACAAATACTAACAAAATGTATTTGTACGTTAAGTGTTTTCGTAGTATTAAGTTGTAAGAATTTTGCAAGATGGAAATTTTCTAGAAAAAATCTGTAGATTTCTTACAATTATTCAGTTATTTGAAAGGCATAAAAACCCTGATAATTTATTAAATAAATAGAGGCCACTTATCACTAATTAACGTGAGCTCATTTACCTGCACAGGTTGAAATGTAGGTACACAAAGATATCTGCTTTAGTGACATGTCAGTCACATGAAACGAATTCACCAATTAGAACGTTTGTTCAGAATACAGGAAAATAGAAATGGCCAAAGTAAGAATTTTTAACAACATACAAATAAACACAATATACAAATGTGTAGTGTGTTTGTTTTTGAATTTCGCGCAAAGCTGAGTCCGAAGATTTATGGTTTTTCGTCCTGTCTGCACATTGAAGCCTTTGGTGAACTATTATTCAGTTAAACCGCAGCGGCCCAGGAGTTGGTGGCAATGAGTTTGTTTTGAATTTCGCGCAAAGCTACACGAGGGCTATCTGAGTTAGCCGTCCTTAATTTAGCAGTGTAAGACTAGAGGGAAGATAGCTAGTCATCACCACCCAGAACCAACTCTTGGGCTACTCGTTTACCAACGAATAGTGGGATTTACCGTCACATTATAATGCCCCCACAGCTGAAAGGGCGAGCAGGTTCGGTGCGACAGGGATTTGAACCAGCAACCCTCAGATTACTCCTTAACCACCTGGCCATGCCTGGCTGAATGGTTAGGGAACATACTATGTTCAAATTTTTGTTCCGTCCGCATTTTGTTTAGTCGCCCTCAGCTCAAACCATTTAATGGCAGGGAACTGTGATTCTGAATGAAGAAAAAAGAAAGGCGGAACGTCCGTAACGTAATGCTTCATATTACGCATAAACGGAAATAGATTATGAATTATTAAACAGGTAACTACACAGATGTGCATATTTAATCGGGAAAAGAAATCCTCCATTCATTAAAATGCATAAAAGACGCACATGTTATTCTAGTTACGGATGCTAGCGTTCACTAACAAAATGGAGACTACACCATGATATTTATTACTTTAAGCATGGGTTAATGAATAATATTTCATTAGTAATTTGTGTCATTAAATCCCCTTTTATCCCTTTAGAACTAACAGGCTTACTTCAGGCAACATATCGTGTTTTAATGAGTTGTTTTTTTATAATTAAAAGCTTTGAAGTTTTGGGTTATAAGCAAGTCAGGAAATTAACGTTACTTTCAATGATTTATTTCATTTGTAAATTAATGTTTTTGTTGCGTTTTGTGTTTGTGTGGTAATGCTAATAAAAAGGACGAGCTATCTATATATTATACGTAATCAGATTATTGATCTGATTTACGGTTGTGAAGTTATTTGTTGTTGTTGTAGTAATAAATATTATTCAGATTTGTACTGTATTAAGTTACAGATTACAAATAAACCAACCGAGAACTCCAGAGAATCTTGTGTTTTGGCTTTACTCCTTCGTCAGGAACATACACTGCAGATGGTGTTAATCTAAGCGAGAGTTCAAAGAAAAACCTGTTCCTGATGAAGGTGCACAGACAAAAAAGTTCAGGAGAAATAGAACAGCTCGTATGTTATCACGGTTGTTTTCATTTGTTTGTAATTATGTGCGTTACGCTCGAGAAAACGGATCATAATTTTTTTTTCATTAAGTACACAGTGTTCTAATTTGTTCCTTAAAACTCATCTGCGCATCATCTGGTTTGGTGTGGTTTGAATTTCGCGCAAAGCTACGCGAGTGCTATCTGCGCTAGCCGTCTCTAATTTAGCGATGACGGGCTAGAAAGAAAGCAGCTAGTCATCACTACCCTCCGCCAACTCTTAAGCTACTATTATCGACGAATAATGATTGATCGTCACATTGTAACACCCCCTCGGCTGAAAGGACGAGTATGTTTGGTGCGGCGGGGATTCGAATCCGCGACCCTCAAATTGCAAATCGAGTACTCTACTTATCTGGCCGTATCATCTCGTTGTCAATAAGTCACATATTTAAACGTTGGCGACATTCTACGCCAAGTAAAAGAATATTTTTCCTTTTTTTTTCATCCTTAATACAGTCTTACTTAGTTCTTCTGGATAAATAAAAAATTAAAAGCAAGACAGGCGTTACAAAATGTACAAGTGTCTGTTATCTCTTTACAAAAAAAACTTCCGAACACTGATTTTTGCCAACAAGGCGCTACACATTTAGAAAATCTCGTAAGCAAATATAGCGCTACTTTAAAATTATCGATGGATTTAACATTCTTTACCAGACTGTTTCGTGTCAATGGCGTTGTTGGTTACACAGTTATCTAATAACATAAATGAAACATTTTAAAACCCAAACATGTTAATATTATGGTACATTAAATCTTAAAAACTGCTTCAATTTATGTACATATTTTACAAAACATTTTTTTTTATAATAAATGCAGTAGCAGGTAAAAAACAGAACAATAACATACGAAGCTACAAAGTAATACTTAGAAAACAAAATAACATGATTTAACATGTGGATGCCATTGGAAGAAAACGGTGCAGAACCAAGTTGGTAATCTGAGGGTTAGAGAACTAGACTGTTAGGCACGCACACTTCTAGAAGTCGCTTTGATCATTCCATCATTCCAAGTATATGAAACAGTATAAACGTTTTTCAAACTGAGGTCCCGACCCACATGGGAGTCGCAAGGCTATTATAGATGGGTCGTTAGGCCATAAAGAGTAACGTATTATTGTAGGGAGGATAGTAATACCTTTAAATATTTTTGGAAGAAGGGACACCAAAAGAAGTGTTTACGAATCCCTTGTCTAACCTTAGTTTTGGTATGAGATTTGTGTATTTTAAGGTTACTTTTTGGACATATTTCTCAAGTAATTTCACTGAAAACTGGAGTGACTGTATACGTTAGACATCTATCCTCATTAACTATTTCTTCGCTAAACGTGTATATTGTATACTGCGTCTATGGCTAAATTATCGATTATGCAGTATCGACGTCTTATTCAAATTCCTATGCCATGAACATTAGCGATAGGTGCAAAAGACAATTTCCTTCCCAAGATCTCTTTTGAAACGTTGGTGCTGACTTTAAATTTTTTTTGAAATAAATGAAATTTCCATATACTGGCCATTTCGTAACTATGTAGATTTTGTTTTTAAATCAAACCGAATTTTTACTTTAATGGAAATATGATACGTGGCGAATATACATCGATTTTTTATTAAAAATTAAATACTGTTTAGTTGGGAGAATTTAAGATATTTTCAAACACACACAAAAGAAAAACTCAAACATGTGCATGATACAGGGCGAAGAAAATGGTTTCTAAAGATTTCCCTTCGCCTGCAACTCCTAAAAATAATTGTTGGTTGTTAATCATGAATTTACAGAAAGGGCTATTTGTCTTCTGCCCACCACGGGTATCGAAACTGTTTTTAGCAGTAAAAATCTGGAGAGGTACCGATATGCCATTAGGAGGTAGAGTCCTATAAAAAGTGTTCGGAAATGCGTGCTACTGAAAGAGTGTAACTGAAACAAAATATAGAAATATTAGGTTTTTTTTTTTTTTTAGGGAGGTTGGTTTGTTTCAAATTTTGCGCAAAGTTACACGAGAACTATCTGCGCTAGCCGTCCCTAATTTAGCAGTGTAAGACTAGAGGGAAGGCAGCTAGTCATCGCCACCCACCTCCAACTCTTGGGCTACTCTTTTACCAACGAATAGTTGGATTAACCGTAACATTATAACGCCCCCACAGCTGAAAGGGCGAGCATGTTTGGTGTAATGGGGATTCGAACCCGCGACCTTCGGATTACGAGTCAAGTGCCTAAACCACCTGGCCATGACGGGCCAAATATTAGGTAAATGCAAACTGAACGAGACAAAAAAAAAATCACTTAACCACTAGGGAAATAGATGAGAACCATCACGGTAAACTGAATATTTTGAAAGAATATTACTGATGTGTGGTAACAGTTAGGTGCACAAGTCATAAAGTGGTTCGAACTACGAAGATAGTATGTACAATCAACATTATTTATTTTGCTTATACATTTGTTGTTTTTTTTAATTTCGCGCAAAGCTACACGAGAGCTATCTGCGCTAGCCGTCCCTAATTTAGTAGTAGTAGCTGGAGAGAAAACGAAAATAAAATATCGCAGGGAATATTAATGCACGATTAAAGTTTCAAATGTATTAAATCATATAACCATAAATATTTAAGCCATAAACCAAAACACATTGACATGAAATTAAACAAAAGATTAAAACAATTTTTAAACAAGCTTTACATTAAAAAAAAAGGACCCTAGGGTACAACTGATAGACGGTGTATCCCCACCGCAATGTGGGTCCTACTTCCTTAGTCACCTCCAAAACTTAAGATACATTTTATAATCTCACGTTGTAGCTTGTACCCTAGGATCCCTTTTGTTAAAAAAAAAATGTGCAGCGTATTAAAAAAAAGTTTTTTCATTTCATGTCAATGTGCTTTGTTTTATGGCTTTAATATTTTATGGTTATAACATAATTAATCCGAGGTTGGGATTTGCTGTTTTTAACGCAGTCCTTCCTCATGATTTTGTTTATTCATTTAACTTCATTGGGATATAAATTATTTAATTTCATTAAAATACACACACACAGTCCGCATTTGTAGTTAGTTTTATCCAGTGGTGCTTGATGTACAACACTTTATTTTTCATCAAGGGGAACAGAGCCCCATTATATACTTAAACTTTAGTCGAGTTATCCCTGCTTTAAATGGGAGTTGGACAGATTTATCTGCTGATAAAATGTCGTCGTCCTGCTCTACCAAGTTCGGTGTTTATATTTCTGTTCGTTAGTATTTTCACATAAACTAACCCCGCCAGTGAGCGTAACGTATCAGAAAGTAAAGTAAGTTAGGTTGAATGGGCGATATTCTTCAACCGATTTGAGAACTCATTCCAACGAATTTAAACTACATCTCTGTCAACGAAGAATAGTTTCGAACTATTACATCAGGCCACGTTTTTCGTTTTCAAACTTCACAAGATATTTACAAGAGAATAATTTTCAGTTAAATGTCTCAGAAATGACGCAAGGAATGTTTTCTCATGCAAAAGCGACAATTCAGTCATTTTTTTAAATACTCGACTTGTAAACGGAGGGTCACAGGTTCGAATCCCCGTCGCACCAAGCATGCTCGCCCCTTTTCAGCATTGTGGGTGTTATAATTTGACGGTCAATTACACTATTCGTTGGTAAGGGAGTAGCCGAAAAGTTGAAGGTGGGAAGTGATGACTAGTTGCCTTTCCTTTAGTCTTACACTGCCAAATTAGGGACGGCTAGCGCAGAAATTCAAAATAAACCAACCATTTTATTAAGTATTTAATCTATTCATTTTTACACTGAAAGTAAATAAAGAATAATTTCGGGACCTTTATAATTACATTCCTTCAATTGTATTTTACTTCACTTTCTTTTATAGACGGTTACATCCAGATTATACTTTTCAAACCAAGAACAGTCTTGAAAAATGGTTAACATTTTCAATTTTGCCTGAATCCAACATGATTAACCAACAGTTAAGTTTAACTAGTATGAAGATTCACCGCAACGAAAGCCCCCAATATTTGCTCAAGGAAACTTCTGGATATTTCAACTTCAGTAGATAAAAGTTCCTCCCACGTTAATATGAAGCTTTGTTTAGCCTCAGAAACACAACCATATTAAATCGATCGATGAAACTCGACACACAGTAGGGATTCTGATAAAACCTTTTTTTTTTTTTCTTTTGCTTCTACAAAATTGGGCGTAAACCTCCTTAGGAGCTCGAGTATTCGTTATTACAATATCAAAATGAACAGGGCTCGTGGACAAGAACAAAAAAAGACGCACGCTTTGGTTGTGACCGTGCTCAACTATTTCATGGAAGTATGCGTATTTTGGGGTCCGATATGTTAATTAGATGCAAATTGAGAACTTAAATTCCTTATAAAAAAGAACGAGTCATCACTTGAAGAAAGACCTGGAAAAGCTAGTTTCCATCTGGCGTTTTGTTTCTTCCAATGTTTATATCGTGGATTGGAATGCAGTGTTCTTGTTTCGAACAGTAGTCTTCAAGTAAACATGTTTTGTTTCTCGATCCAATAACGAAATTTTAAAATCATTAATTGAATATATTATCACTATGGTTTCTGGTTATCTTACAAAAGCCACTGATGTCTTTGGCTTAGATTATTTATCTCACAAAATGATGACCGAGCACTGTTTTACCATTACTTCTGATATCTCGTCAAAATCGACATTTAAATAACATGAAGTGGGCATATTTAATTAAGGTTTACTGTTGTGCATAAGAACAAGGGGTACAACGCTGGGATACGGGGTAAGATCCCCGCGACAGACACAGCATTTTGTGGGTTTCCACTAAAACAAACCGACAGCTTATGCAGCCCTCTATTAACGAACCAATCACGAGAATAAGATCAGTAAATAAGTCTCCTTTTAACACTTACTGCGCTTAGTTAATTTTATCTTTAAACCATTCGTAACTTAGTTAAATGCATAAACTTACAAGTTATGCAGTAGAATAACAATGCTATTGATAACAACGAGTAGAAATATTGTGATGTTAATCCTTTATGCTACTTGTAACTCCTAATACAGTCGACAGGTGTCAGCAGCATATTTCATTCCAATTTGCTAATAATGAGTAATAATGAGGAAATAAAAAATTTGTTTTGCACTAGTTTTTCCGGAAATATTTGAAACAATTTTATATCGACAGAATAAAGGCACGTGCAGTAACGCTGACACAAGATGACTGTACTCCTACCTTATCAGTGAACGAAGATATCACATTGCACTTCACATTTTTTGTGCTACATAAACAAAACAGAATCGACTGCTAGACACTACTTTGTTCTTTAATTTCGCGCAAAGCTACACGAGGGCTATCTCTTAGGCTACTTTTTTACCAACGAATAGTGGGATTGACCGTCACATTATAACGCTCCTAAGGCTCAAAAGAAGAACATGTTTGGTGCGATGGGGATTCGAACCCACAACCTTCGGATTACAAGTCGAACGCCTTAACACGCTTGGCCATGCCGGACCTGCTAGGCACTACAAACGATTGAATTAACCGTGGGCCAATTGTTTATATATATTAAAGCGCCAATTTGAAATGTTAATAATTAACGTTTTGAAAATATTCAACAAAAGGGTTGGAAAAAGACAAACATTTCTTCCAATCTTTCATTCCATTGAAAACATTCATGCACATACATGAAGCACTGACAAGATACCAACCAAGTATAGATATATAGGGACTGTTTCAGAACTTCAAGTGGAATTACCATGAATCTTCATAATTAGATACCACATAGAAGATTCATAGCAGGTTTAGAAACTTACAACGCTAAAATCCAGGATTCAGTACCTTGTGGTGGATAGCGCAGTTAGCTCATCTGTGTGGTTATCGAAGCATTGAAAAAATGTACACAAAATGAAAACCCATGATTAGATATTTAACCTAAACACAAAACGATTCAACACAATATGTTTGTAGTGATTTTATAAATAAAAATACGAACATTTATGACACTCGGTTATCTTAGAGACTATTCAAATAATGTGGGTCAATAGAAAATTACATAAAGACATGGTGATGAACTATTTCTACATAGGTTACCATAACGCACGGAAGTTTGTTTGTTTGTTGTTTTTTACCCATAGACTGGTAACACCCCTTCACGTTAATACACCATATTATCTCATTGATTCTCATAAGCTCTTTCAGACAATCAGCAACTTAGGACTTTTCAAAAGAGCAGGAATTTCAGATAAATCTATAAAAATGCTTAAACAAAAGTCTTTACCAACGGATTACAAAAACACCCTTGGTGTACTCTGAATAGTTTTAACCTTAACAAAACAATGTTTTGTATTTAATACACTATATATTGAAATACAAAACATTGACTAAAGACAGTAACACGTGCATTAAGTATCACAAGATGTTCCCAACTTTGCACATCCTGAAAACCTCCTGCCATAACTGGGCACCATGAAACTATTAACAAGTAACAAAAGTGTGAAGAAATCGTTTAACCAAAATAGTTGATAATCAGAGTAAAGGCCATTTCGTAAAATCTACGGATAGGCCTGTACAACCTTATTTTAATTGCTGGTGTATACTCAAGCCAAAGGTTACCCTAAAGTACCAAAGATGGCACTTGGAGTTTTCTCATCTTTTAGCTGTTTAACATTAATATAATTGAAAGTCTTTCTTATTTTATATATATCACATTTTCTAACGATAACAATCACAACAACGGCGAAACAAACCTAATATCAAATAAAACAAAAGTTGTTGCGTTCGTTTTTGCTGTTTGTTTATTTTTTACAGCCACATATACTAAAAGACCAGACATAAAATATGCCTGGGTTCTTTAACTTTCAGGTTATGAAGTTTAAAAAAACAAAACAGGAAACGAAATATAAACCACCTTAAAACACGAATATTTCACCCTACCTGGTAAAAAATATAAACTTGTTTCTATCATAGATGCATATATGTTATGGATAAAATCAAGTACAAATCGTAGTAATGTAGTTCTAACACGTTGTATTTAGTAACTGGTCAAATATTCAAAACCTCTCGAGGTAGCACACAGGATTATACACAAAAGATGAAAAAAAATTTTTTTTAAAAGACATGAAACTCGAGACTTCAAATAGTTGACCATTCGTCTTTGCTTTTTTTTTTTTAATTCATTGTGGTACCTGTTCTATACGGTTGGTTAAAATTACTCCAAACAATCTTTAAATATACTTCTACAAAGTTTGTGGGCGCGAAAAAAACACCAACAACAACAACATCAGTTCTATTACGTTAGTATCGCTACAGAAAGCTGAAGAGTATAATAATCACATACAGTATGTGACCGCTTGGTATGTAAATAGCAAACTACTATGGAAACTGAACACTAAGTCCCTGCCGTCTTCGCTTATTTATTATGCTACAAAATGGATTGAAAAATAGGAGGGGGTATGGAATACAAGAACGTGAGAACGCCTGTAAAGAAATGTTGGTGCTAAACGTTGTCCTTGAAAGAAAAAACAACAACAGGCCCATGGACATATGTCGTGGAAGGCGTCATTGTAACTGTCAGATAGCAATACAAAAGAAGATAAGGTTATCATCGACTTGGGTTCATCCTAACCACTCTTTTAGTGTTAGTTATTTGTATCACAGTAACAATCAAGCTTCGATCAAAGTACACAACTTGCTCTGCTCGGAAGTTAATAAACCGGGCTTCGATACCCGTAGTGGGAAGAGTACAGATTGTCCACTGTGCTTAATTTCAAATAATCCTTACGTCCCCATATTGCGTAAAGAAGCTATTTTAAAAGGTTCGAGTTTATTTTAAAACACTATTGCTTTGATTAACATTTGATCAGATTAAGGATTGAGATCTCTAGAATTATAAGGAGATCCTGGGATTTTTCAAGATTGCATGGATCTTTTTCAGATTGGAGTGAATTCGCTAATATCACTTTTATTACTACTCACAATGTCGATATTTAATCAAGTTCCGTGCTCAAGTTTGACTTCTTATATTCTGAACACTACAAGACACCGGATGTTGGTGGCGCACATACAAAGGGGTTTGGTTTAAATATTGCGCAATGCTACACGTGGGCTACGTGCACAAGCCGTCCCTAATGTAGCAGAGTAGAACTGTTGGGAAGTAATCATCAGCCATTACCAACTCTTAGGCTACTTTTTACCAACGAATAGTGTAACTGATTGTTCTTAGGCTACTTTTTACCAACGAATAGTGTAACTGATTGTAACGTTATAACGCCCCTCCTCTCGGCTGAAAGGGCAAGCATGTCTTGTGGGACGGGGATTCGAACTCATGGCTCTCAGATTGCGAATCTAACTACGTAACTTAACGACCCTTTGTGATGGATGCTGGTGTCGCATGTACAAAAAAAGATACAATTTAAAAATATATTAAGGTAACAATCATTATAAGAAAAAAGCTACTTTTGGAAATGTTTAATTTTACCAATATCCTGTGCCCACACTTCGTCTTTTGTTTTTTTTAAAGTAAAAATCCTGGGATTCTGATCAAGTTTCAGGATTTTACTCTTGGAACAAGCGACCTACACAGATAAACTAAAACCAATTCGGTAATTAGTATAGATAAACAAAGTTTTCTTATTTTCTTTTTTACAGATTAGAAAGCAATTTCTCATCTGTTTGGCACCCTCGCTCTTATTGTTGTTTCCGTCAATTATTCACCAGGTGTCAGGTACTCCTTTTGCAATCATAATTGTACCTACATGTATAACTCCAGTTATGGGACATTTTGAATGTCAAATATCCAAGTTAATTTACATTGTTTAGCTAACAAGTTATTCACTTGGGGTGTTCCTAGATAAAACCTTAAATACCATAACTTATTTGTTATATGAATATTTATGAAATGATTGAAAACACATTAATCAATTGGAGTTTAGCGTTTACCAAACATATTTTGTTATTCCACATTTCAGTTAAGAATAGAAAACTAACGTATTTCACAATTCCATTAATTCTCATTTCCCCCTTTCCCTTTGAGAATTATAATTACGCTTAATAGAAGTGAAACATCGTAAAGGTTATTTTGTAATGTTTTAAACTTCCTCTTTCAGAGGCGCTCCGGCGACAGGGATCGAACGTAAAAGGTTAGGAATTTGTCAGTTTTTGATTGATCCTGTGAAGAATACAATGAAATGTGATTATTTTAATCTACAGTTTCTAAATCTGAGAAGAATCGACCGAACTGTGACTGTAATCTCCACACTTAATAGCACTTGTATGTCTGACGGGGCTGATACGTAAGCCTTCTTTATCACCTGTTGTTCCATTTACTTGTGAGACCAACAGATCTTCACAGACAGCTCCAGATTTTGTTGACCGCGACTGGACCTTTGGTACTCTTCTTCAGTGAACATTATTCCTCGATTACAACTAATGTGTAAGGTTCTCAAGATGGCCGCTGTGGATGAAATCAGGTATGGACTTTTACCGGGCCCTTGCTTAGAGAAACCCAAAGATATATCGGTTCTCCAAAATAAGTTTGGTGTTGAAAAAGATAGTAATAGTAGCCTCCTGTCAGAGTAGAAGGTCAAGAACAAGTGCGTCTGACCTCAAACAGAATAAAAAATGTCACAATTTAATCTGAGAATAAATAAAATAAAACAGATAACCAGTCTGTGTAGGTAACTGCCGCTTGTAAGGTGATGATTTGTTTGTTTTGATTTTCGCGCAAAGCTACGCGAGAACTATCTACGCTAACAGTCCCTAATTTTACAGTGCAAGACTACAGGAAAGACAGCTTGTCATCACCGCCCACCGCCAACTCTTGGGCTACTCTTTTACCAACAAATAGTGGGATTGACCATAACATTATAACGCCCTTACAGCTGAAAGAGCGAGCATGTTTGGCGTAACGGGGATTCGAACCCATGACCCTCAAATTACAAGCCAGGCGCCTTAACCACCTGCTCACTAAGGTGGTGAGGCCTCTCCAAATCGCTAAGCCTTTTTATTACTCTTAACTCCTGATGCAAACAGCAAGTTATAGAATTTCTAGCATTGTACATTGCATCTCCAATGTATAATTACCGAAATGTCTTGCTCTCAGTTATGCCACCCGAAAAAAACAACTATTTCGCCTTTGCTTTCAGTTTTGTTTGTTTTGAATTCGCGCAAAGCTAATCGAGGGCTATCTGCGCTAGCCGTCCCTAATTTAGTAGTGTAAGACTAGATGGAAGGCAATTAGTCGTCATCACCCACCGCCAACTCTTAGGCTACTCTACTGCCAACGAATAGTGGGATTGACCGTCACATGATAACGCCCTCACGGCTGAAAGGGCGAGCATGTTTGGTGTGACGGTGATTCGAACCCGCGACCATCGGATTACGAGTTAAGTGCCTTAACCACCTAGCCATGCTTTGAGAGAGATATCCTGTGTTAATTTTGCAGTTTAGGTTTCAGATTTATGCGGAATTTATTGCCGATGATGAACTGGAAATCTGATTGAAATTTAAAATGTTTAAACAAATGTGTTTTGAAATATCAAAATAAATTTTGCTTCATTTATAAAAAATATTTAGGCCAATTACATGTGCTAAAAATGTTTGCCTTTATTTTTAGAAACTTTTATACCTGTTCTATAATCAGTGCAATTAATAAAAATTCCACTTACGGAAAAATGAAAAAATTAAATTTAAAAGTAATTTAAAAATATCCTGATATCTTCTTTTCACAACAATTTTTAATATATTTTATTTATTTTATATTTTATAAATTACGTAAAACCTATTATATTAAGATATATTACTAGTTTATCAAAATCGTTATGAAACCAGTAAATATACTTTTAAATCAAATATTTACTTCTGGAAAAATATAAATAATAAGGATAGATCTAGTAAGAGTCGTTGGTTTTATTAATAATTGTTTTGAGTTGGATTTATAATGTATGTAACTTCCCTTACTTTTTTCTTTTACAAAGCAACGCGCAATTATGACGTACACAACACACACACACACACACACACACACAAAATACGCTAACAGCTGTGCTGCACATGATAACAGGGTCTACGAACATAGGTGTCACCCCACGACTGACAACAGCAAGTAGACGCACATGTAGCAAAAACTGTTTCTGTGGGAATCAGATGTTAATTTTTGGAACAAAATTGTGTTAGTAATCTGTAATGTGCAAGGATTTGGGAAGCGTGTGGTTCCATTATTTCTGATGGCTTTGAAGGTCATTTCAAGGTCATAAACTGTTGCTGCCCCGAAAATCCAATTACTGTGCAAAGTCGTTCTAGTTAAGCACTCATGTAGCATGTCAAATGAAAGGTCTTGATCTAAATTGATATGGAAAATATGATTTTTGTTAAAGTTAATATTGAGGTATACATATAGCATTACAAAATGTTCACTTATATACATTTCAGTATGTTTTGACCTATTACATCATTTAGGGGTAAATTTTCACGCCATCCTTCTTAAAGATGTAGGTTTACAGCTGATTTTGACGGACTAAAACTCTTCGTCCAGTTTATCCAAATACAATGCGTAAATCGTACATACCGTGTTTCTCCGAAAATAAGACAGGGCTTATATTAATTTTCACTCCAAAATATGACACTAGGGCTTATTTTCGGGGGATGTCTTATTTTGATATATTAAAAAAATGAAGTTACAAAGTAAAACTATTAAACTAACCATTTAAAATAAACTATTAAACTAACTGATTAATACTTAAACAAACTAATTAACTAACTATTAAACTAATTAATAAATTAATTTTTTTTTCTTTCCTCTTCTTGCCACTCTTAACTAGGGCTTATTTTAAGGGTAGGGCTTATATTAAAACTATCCCCAAAAATCACACTAGGTCTTATTTTATGGGTTGGTCTTATTATCGGAGAAACACGGTATAAACACTTGTATACCTTTCATGAGCTGACTGTATAAATTAATATTTGGAGGAGTTGCATGGTCATTTGTTTTTTTGCTTTTTCATGAAGATAAAGCACTACCTAGGTGGTGGATAACACGTGCATGTGCAAAACATAGTTATGGTAATAGATGGTAGTTAATGTGAAAAAACAACAACAACCACTTCAAATAACTAACAATGGCCGATTCTTCCTTGTTCAAAATACGACCTCACCCTGAAACCGTCTTCAGTGTTCGTGTCAAATGTCATCTCGGTAGAACGTTAGTTAAAGTACCAACAAATCAATTATGTAAATGTGCTAAAGAGTGTACAAACCAACTTGCTGATTCTGTTGATGTTGACTTCGCCTCTGTTACGAGAAAATAAAGAAATTAGTCATCAGAGAATCTGATATCCAACTAGACCTACCTGGCACCTAGAGTACTATAAATTGACAACCAACCAGCCACGTACTGATAGGATGAAGATATGCTATGACAAGGTTCCACTGAGTGGCGAAAGTAACACAACCAACAGCCAAAGCACAGAAGCCACTTAGGAAACCTGATATTGAAGATGGGTCTAGATTAGTCAATCTTCCTCTGTTCAATACAACACGGAAAAGTGATTCTTGTGTCAAGGTACTGAAACTAACAACTTTCACCATATCAGATAAATATCTAAGAGAAGCCGTTGACTTAAAAAGATAACATGAAGTGGAAGGTCCAGCTACATGCGATGTTAGATCAAAAGAATATACATGACTATGACCTTAAATATCGTTTACTACGCTGGATGAGCTTACTTTAATGGTTCTTCTTCTTCATGTGTCAAACCTGCGGCAGACATCGACGACCATGGCATGCCAGACTTCTCTGTTGTTCAATCCTCCTTATCAACTCAATGTTGCTCATTGAGCTCTTGGTGACATAGTTATTGAGGCTGTCGATATATTTAGTTCTTTGACACCCTCTGCTTTTCCTCCCTTCGATTTTTCCACATAGCATCTGTTTCTCTATCCCATTCTTCCTACAGATGTGTCCTAGAAATTCTATTTGTCTCTTTCTTATAGTTTTCATGAGGGACCTTTTGTATCCTGCCAGTTCCATGACTTCCACTTTAATGGTTAGGTTCAACATAAAAGAGGGGAAGAGAACTGAAGCAAAACAAATCAGCAGTCATGTGCTTCCACAGAAACTGAAATTTAATGTTTGGTGAAGCGTCTTATTACTTCTTGCTACTGAAACTTAACATTGTGTTCTAAAGTCACTAAGAACACTGCTGTTAATGACAAGGATCTAAATAACAACATGTAGAGCTGATCAGGCTAGAGATTCTCAAAGGGCATACAACCACACCTTGAAAGTTTGATGGTTCGTTAACAACAAATGATATTCGCATGTACTCAAAACCATTTTGAAGTGGATTGTTGTGGGACCGATGTCAACCTCATGAATGATGACAGAGAAGTCACTTAAGTCTCTTGAGGTCATTTCGCAAAACGTTATATATGCTACCAAACTGGATGGATAAGTAACGCACAAACTGAATGGGTCAACATTCCGTCAAATAAATGAAAATACATAGATTCTTGATTTAAGAGTGGCTGTACACTATGCTACATGGGAGTTTGGATTTTTCCACCATTGATATTAATGCAATCAGTTGGTGGTTTGGATTTTTCCACCATTGATATTTATGCAATCAGTTGGTGGTTTGGATTTTTCCACCATTGATATTAGATCTACTACATAAATTTCGATACTTTATGGATTATGGGTGTCTATTGTGTGTTGAAACCCAAACTGTCATTACTTGTTATCAAGCAAATGGTCTGGTTTGTTTTGAATTTCGTGCAAAGCTACACTGGGGCTATCTGCGCTAGCTGTCCCTAATTTATCAGTGTAAGACTATAGAGAAGGCAGCTAGTCATCATCACCCACCGCCAACTCCTGAGCTACTCTTTTTGCTAACGAACAGTGGGATTGACCGTCACATTTTAACTCCTCCACATCTGAAAGGGCGAGCATGTTTGGTGCGATGGGGATTCGAACCCGGGACCTTCGGATTACGAGTCGAGTGCCTTATCTACCTGATTTTGCCGGGCCTTCCAAGCAAATGAACCCAACAAATGATGTATATTTTCCATCAGGCTTGCAGAAAACAGATTTTTCTTCTTTTTTTTTTTTTTTTGGTCATTGAAAATTCTGGTTTTGATAAAGATATCTGATGAAAAACACTCTTCATGCAAATGCAACAGTTGCATATCAGCAAAAATCCCCTGATGATCAACTTGTCCAAAACCTGCAGCTAGATACTAGAGACTAATCAGCCAGATTTCTACATGATGTATCTCTCTTTGCAACCAAACTTGAAGTCTGAATCATCAGACAAATCCTAAACCAATGAAATACCACTGGTATGACAACTTCAAACAACTACAAAATTCACGAATTTCTAAAGATTATCAGGCTAAAGATACTTAATGGCTTATGACAATGGCCGTGAGAAGAGGATATATCTAATGTTTTCAAGCTGAAGCACATGAAATAAAGTTCAAAAGCCAGGATGCACTAACTTCGACTGATTATAACTAGGGCCTTTCTATTGGTTCAAAGCCACTGATCATAGTTTGTAGGTTACCATTACTTGCTGCTCCTGTGAATGAATGGAGGACGATCATTACAGTTATAAAACAAGCCCAATTGATTAATGCTGAAGTCACAGGACCAGGCAGGAAAACAGTCATCACCTTTGACATGGCTGTATGTAAAGACTCGTCGACTGAAACTATAGAAAGAAATTTATCTTTTTAATTAGAAAGTTTCACACAGTTCTTTGTGCCATTGGTTCATTCACAAATAACAGTGACACAGATAATGCATGGATTGCTCCTGATCTGTATGGCCCAAAACACAACGAGGCAAATTCTGGGCCTAAAAAAAACAGAGAAAAAAGAGGACACTAAATGCACACATGACGACATCAATTGTATTTTACAAGTTATCCTATGCAATGTCCTTTGGGGATAACCCTAACGTACTTGAGGTCTGTTCCCAAGAGATTAATCTTGGGATTGCCAATGCTAACGAAATAGCTTCTAAGGTGCAGTCTGAATTGGATGACGTAATGAAGCAAAGCAGTCTTCTACAGAACTTAAATGAATTAATGGGAAACAACAGTCATTATCTTTCAAAGTGGCCAGAAGCTGTATGAGCTTAGTTTTGTCACTTTTGCTCTTTATCCAGCCTACAAGTCAAGGAATCTTGCTTCACTTGAAAAGCTCTATCAACCACATGTTTTTCGCTCAAGACATGATAAAATACGCACAGATTACGCCTGGTTATGTTGCTCTAATGTATATCCTTAGAGAACCTGACTGAAATATGGGAAACATTTGAGAACGGTAACTTTTGTGTAAACAAGTCGAGAGTTCTATTCTACAGCATAGAGTAAATGGGTGGACCAAGCCATAGAGCACACTGATGAAGGTGAAAGGTGCTCTCTTTTAGTGGCATAAAACTCAAGCCAGCAACTTTGGCAAGATTTTTCTTAGCAGCTCCAGAACAGGCCCGTATAACCGAACAAGTAGTCTAGATGGCAGATGTCACAGAAAAGGGTGAAACATTACGAGATTTATTATGCTGTTGTCAAGCGCCAGGCATGTGCTGTTCCAAAACTGAAAGGTGTTATTGAATCAGTGCAATCCCTTTTTTCGGGATGGTGATAATGTTATAAACACAGTAACATGAGCTGTCATGCCAGAAAAAGACCAAGCAGGATATCTTAAAAGATGAAGAAGCAGGCAAGAAATGCTACATTGGTTTTATAAAAGATGCCAATAGCTGGTGGTTAGTTTGGGATAGAGATGTCGAAACTGGATCTCCTTTAATGGAAAATAGCCTTTAAAAACATATAAAGATCAACTTGGATCCCCGTGTAGGTGAACTAAAAGATAATGCATTACTCTTTACCAGACAGATCATTGTTGCCAAACCACTTTCTTAGGCTAACCTTTAAGAAGCTGAAGGAATCTACGAGTTCACCTGCAAGTCACTCTTTTCACCTCACTGTTCTGTACTTCCTTATCTGGACAAGAGTATGCTTATGAAAATTTTAGAAGTAACAACACAACCACCTGTTGAAAACCAACCAATATAGAAACTTCAGCGAATATCGACATGGTATAGTCCGATCATTCATGGTATGATTATAGTACAAGAATTGTTGACACTGTCTGTAATGACTTGTGAAAACTTTGTTACTCAATACGCTCGTACAGTTTCCCATAGAACAAAGAATTTTAAACCAGTTCATCTCGTCTTTTACTATTTGGTGTGACGAGAATTCGAACCCATGAGCCTCAAAATTAACACTCTAGCGCCCTAACCACCTGGCCACGCTATGCCGTCCTTATAGGAAGAACAACTTTGTACGATAAAGTGTGGACGTGAAGAAGACGGTGAAAGATGTGAAAATCTCCGAGATTACATTAAAGATGTAGGCAGAATAATTTAATGTTCCAGAGTTGTGAACTGACTTTTAATTATTTTAATTAATTGACCAACAACATGAAAGATGTGCACTACACGAGTTAAAATCTTTTTTTTTTGTACAATATTGCAATAAAAACAAACTACTTAAACACGTCTTAGTGGCTTTACTTTCGAATATCATACAGTTCAAATATATGTGTTTTTTGAATTACGAGTAAAATTAAACGAGGGCTATCTGCGCTAACCGTCCCTAATTTAGCAGTGTAAGGTTAGAGGGAAGTCAGCTAGTCATCACCACCCACCGCTAACTCTTGGGCTATTCTTTCACCAACGAACAGTGAGATTGAAAGTCACATTATAACGCCCCCACGGCTAAAAGAGTGAGCATGTTTGGTGCAATGGGGAACGACTTAACCCACCTGGCCATGCCGGGCATATATTTGTTCAGAGGTCACCATATGCTTCAGTTTGACATGTTATACGACTGTTTTCGGCAACTTCTGAAAGAATACATCTTATTTTGCCGTAAAAAGTAGATTCACAATAATAACATTCAACACTTATTAAATGAATCTCAAAATATTCAAAAAAATTAAACCATATTTTTACGATCTGTATACCCTAGCCAACTTCATTAATTACAAGTGTCAACAGTTGAGATGAAGTTCCCACGGCATTAAATAAACCCACTTCAAAAGTAGCACAACAAAACAGGCCGATTTTACAGCATTGTTAATCTTCTACGCATGATCAAAAACACAGAAGGGAAGGACAAGATGTCCTTTCTTTGAAAGGAAATATATTATGGTCAAAGGCCAGGCCGGTATAAAACATTGATCTGTGTGTAGAGGCTTGAAAAAAAAAGTGTCGCACAAAAAATATAAAAAAATGATGTCCATGTGGTGCCAGACAGACGGTCTGTTAAGATGTAGCAATGTAAGAGGTTTAGTTTATGAAGCCTTGCTTGCTTTGTCTGCGTCGTACAACATTAAATACACGCACGCCTGATTCGTTGGGCACGAAACGATGTTTGAAATTAAAATGAAAGAAGGACTAATGTAATAAATAACATTTATTTAATTGCGTTTCGTGGTAAACCCGTGTTCAGCGTCTTTCACATTTTACTATGTACGTTTATCTTTACACGTTTCGTTTTGATAAGCAAAGAACGACGTTTCGACCTTTCTAGGTCACCTTGAGGTTAACAAAGAGTTTGCAACTAGCCGTTAGGGTCGATTTTTGTTTCAAGTGGGTTTCTCGTCATCAACAGTCAGATTCTTGTATCAAGATGGGATTTATTTATTTTGTCTGCATCAACTGTCTCATTGTACATGTTACATCGCCCCGTAACGTGTACAACTCACTGTTACAACATACTAAAACCAGTACACGGTAGTTTACAGAGAGACGGGATTTCTTCTCTGAAACGTCTACACTTATCTAGATTTTACCTGAGCGACCAAGCACTTTACATGGAAGTGACCACGTCCTTGACCGTGTTATTAAATACCAAATACGTTACATTTTACGAGCGCAAGCGCATACACGTAATTGTATTTAAGTTCTTTTAAGCTAATATTCACCGTAATGAACACCAAGCAACACAAAATGAAACTTGGAATAAACGCTTCTATTACATTATATCACGTCGTCTTAATTTCTCACTGGAAATGCACACCGTCCAAACAAACCTGAAAACATGCCAACTGAAGAATTCGTGGGCATATTTCAAGCCAATTTCCACACACAATAAAAACAAATACGAGTACGTTCCTCTGTAAAAGGCTTCAACCATACTTTTCTCACTAAAACTATTTTCCCAAGTAACTGAGTTATACACTTTTTGTTTGTTTATCCGACCAATCACTGTTCTACAGAAACGTACACTTGCAAAATGTTACCTTTGAAATGAAAATAAACAAAACATCGATTAACAAATATTGAGTTATATATTAACTTGCTATTCCTAACGTAGATAGTATCAACAAACAGACATCATCGTGAATAGCAACCGTAACCGTGTGGCGCGTGAATTTCACGGACTGAATACCAAATTAAAAAAAAGAAAAGTTATTAATAAATTTTAAAAAGTTCGTAATAAAGTTTAAAATAAAAACAACAGAAAAACACAATTGCAGAAAAACGACCAAAACTACGGTATCTTCGAAAGCTGCTTTCATCTTCTCATATCATTTAGAACTGCATATACGTTCTAACTAAATAATAATTTGGAAAACTATGAATTTTTATTTTTATTTGATGTAAAGTATAAATCTGTAAGCACCAATAATTGGTTTGGTTTCTTTTCAATTTCGCGCAAAGCTACACGAGGGCTATTTGTGCTAACAGTCCCTAATTTAGCAATGTAAGACTAGAGGGAGGTAGTTAGTCATCACCAACCACCGCCAACTCTTGGGCTACTCTTTTACCAACAAATAGTGGAATTGACCGTAACATTATAACGCCCCCATGACTGAAGGAAGCGCAATTAAACCAGGAATTCACGTGAAAGTACGTTTTACTACGACAATTCGTTTTCATGTATTATATTCTAATTCCAATTTCACAAAAATGCTTCAACAAGATTCTTAAAAAGTGTATTAAGAAAATAAAAATAGATAGTCATTCTGATAAAGAATAAAAACACAAATCAGCCGATAGGGCTAACGTTTCTTACAGATCTTTTCGTCAGTTTCGAGTATAAATTAATCACCATACGCGTTGAAGCTTTGAATGACTTACTATTCAACAACTCTGACCAGATTCAAATGATTAAACGCAAAATAACACGGATGTTTAAGAGCAGAGACAGATATAATATTTTCACAATACTTGTAGGGCACGATTTATTCTACACTGTGAAGATCACGAGGCCTAGGACGCAGCAGGAATCAATGCTCAATTAAGGTCATTCTGAAGGTTGTTGTTTTTTTGTATTCCACGTTTCAGATTTAAACTGGGACTAGAAGGGTGATTCAGTTGACTAGGTCAGTCAAATATAAATTAGCAAAGCAGACGAGACAGCTTTGATATTAATGGTAATGTTTTCTCTTTATACCAAAAAGAAGTTCCGGGTTCGAGATGTGGCAGAAGTTTGTTTTGTTTTGAATTTCGCACAAAGCTACTCGAGGGCTATCTGTGCTAGCCGTCCCTAATTTAGCAGTGTAAGACTAGAGTAAAGACAGCTAGTCATCATCACCCACCGCCAACTCTTGGGCTACTCTTTTACCCACGAATAATGGGATTGATCGTCACATTATAACGCCCCCACGGCTGAAAGGGCGAGCATGTTTGGCGCGACGGAGATGCGAACTCGCGACCCTCAGATTACGAGTCGCACACGCCTTAACACGCTTGGCCATGCCGGGACCGTGGCAGAAGTTAAAAAGTGCTTAAGAGTGCCACGTGTTAAAACTAACCAATTAGCAACGATCTTTCTAGACATGGCAATATAAACAAAATGTTTTACACTTTATTCTAAATCAAGACAGCTTAATTTTTTAAAAACCATACAATTTTATTTAAAGTCACAATAAATATAAAACAAATTTATGCATGAATCTAAAACCTATTTTAGTATCTAAGTGTGCATTTTTATTCAGAATGAATCACACAAACAGAGTATCTCAAGAGAAAAAATACTTTTGCCGCGTTGTTAGTACAGTACTTAAGCTTTATTTGCACGTTAACTTGTGAAAAATTAAATGTTATCTATAGGTTTCTACAGTTGTTCTCGGAAAACAATAAATTTTCTAGTACCACTTTGGGTTTCAATATTAGTTCAAAGAAAGGCTCTCGAAACATAGCTTAAAAAAAAAAAAAAAGAAGAACTAGGTATTCGCCAAGAATCGATTTTTTTTTCTTTTGTTTGTTTTGAATTTCCCACAAAGCTACACGACAGCGATCTGCGCTAGCCATCCTTAATTTAGCAGTGTAATACTAGAGGGAAGGCAGCTAGTCATCACCACCCACCGCCAATTTTTGGGCTATTTCTTTCACCAACGAACAGTGGGATTGAACGTCACATTATCATGCCCCCACGGCTCAAAAAGTGAGCATGTTTGACGTGACGGGGATTTGAACCCGTGACCCTCAGATTACGAGTCGATTGCCTTAAGCACCTGGCCATGCCGTGCCATCTTCTTTTGTAAAATGCTCTGAGAAAACGCGTACAGTAAGTGGGGTTCTTTCAGTAACCTCAGCGAATCTGCTGTACTGTACCCAACATGGTACTCCTTGTAGTAGATCAAAACTGTTTTTCCTGAGTTAATTTCAGTTACTAGTGGAATTAACGAATCCATTTTTAGTCCTATCTAGTACAATAGCCATATTCACCTTGTATCTACACCAACCACAACAAAAGAAATCATGTCTTGCCATCCTTCACTGAACTGCGCCCTTGTCATTCTATTCTCTGTACAGATAATACGTTTTTAATGGTTCTCCACCACACAAATGACAAATTATATAAACGCAAAAATCCTCCCATGGAACTTCGTAAGAACGTTTACTCATCAGGTTAAAACAAAAAATGAACAAAATGTAATTAAAGAGAAATATTAAATTACCTCCATCCTTGTTACAGAAGAAAAAATTACGTCCACTAGATAACAAAGCCACCAATTTAAGCGTACTAATCGAATCCGACGTATAACAATAGATTCCGTACCGTAACCGAAAATAGAAAAATCCAGCATCTTTGAAATGAATGCATACTTCTTATTATATGACTGACACAAACTATGCGACGTACATAGAATCCTTCGTATAACAGGCATTCGAAAGTGTGTAAGGCACCTACGACAAGGACTTCTAGCAATTCCAATTAAAACTTGAAGAGCCAGAAACTTTAATAAAAATTAAAATATATTTTTTTCACTTACATAAGCCAAAGAAACAGTCTCAAAATCCAACTTAAAAAATTTGTCTAGAACCAATCTATGCGATCTTTTTGCACGTACACCTTTGTCTGAAAACACCACTAAATTTCGACGCCGACTTAATCCATGCATGGAAAGACTAATTCCTCACAAAATCAAAGATGCAGAACACATTAATGAGGCTTATAGAGGCTGCTCATTACAACCCGAATAGAGAAACGTAACTTGAACTACAACCTATAAGTCGCTAAGCCAATTTAATTGTTAAGTTTCAAATATGTTATTTCTGTGGGAGGAAGCATTCAAATACAAAACAAGTAGGTTTAATAAAACTCTTAATTTATGGTAACTAAAATGTCTTTTAATACAAGCCGATTCCCCGTGACGCCAGTGCATTTGATCCACGTGTGACGTCTTCATGACGTTATATGTGTACCCAAAGAACGGATACACATTTTGTGAAACTGGGAGTTGCACATCGCGTAATAAAGTTTTTTTCCAGTATAATATAAACAAGAGTTCCATTACAGTACGATTTCTCGGTGAGTCTGCGGCAAGTTTATGGACGTAGTACGAACATTACAATATAGGGTTCGATTCTTCCCAGTGTACAGAGTATGACCTACTATAAGATTACAAAAATAATGACTACTAGTTTGGTTTGTATGGCATTTCTTGTAGACACAGCCTGTAACTTTTAATTCGTCAATTTTCGAATATTTCAAAACTTTGACATCTTTAGCTCGATCATAATCGAAGATCCCAAATTGAATTTTAACGCTGAGTGAAACATGACCACGCCATTTGCACAAACACGAGGTAGATTTGTTTGTTTTGAATTTCGCGCAAAGCTACATGAGGGCTATCTACGCTAACCGTTTTTTTTTTTTTTTATAATCACTGTAGGAAGGTAAAGAGCGTGCTTTCATGTTGGATATATTTATTAATATAGGTATAAATAAAAGCAAAATTAAAGAAGCCTTACTTATACAACAATCCAATCCCAAAATAAACCAATACAAAGGAACACCTTTATACATATATTAATAATTATATCCAACATCTAAGCACGCCCTCTACATTCCTACACTCAATTACACAATGGCCTTCAAACATGTGGTCAATTAATACTTGGAGTCTGGTGTACGGCCATCACTACTAGAATCGGATGACTATTAGGTTCCCACACAATAATACTCTGGGGCTACGTTTCCTCGAGCCCAATGATCTCCTACTGCAATCCACGAGAAAAAAAAATCATAAAACGAGATCGAATTAAATGTGGTCATACGTAAAGGGTAACCTTACCCAACATACTTGGCCTCTAACCCCGATTTTAACATTGTGGGTCCACATAATGTGTTCTTTGAAGAAAAGTGATCCCACTAGAAAACGTTACGACTACGTTATATCCACCACTGAGAATGAACCGAATTAAAAGAATGAATCTATGTAAATATGGCGTCTACATCCGTTTAATATGAATCCACGTGAACAAATAAAAAAACTTGCACGTTTCATCAGTGAAACGTTATAGAAATGAAACAGAGTGCTATCCTTTAGCCCTCCCCACTTTTAAAATACACTGTTTTTTAACTTAATTTTAAATACGATTTAATGGGCACTCAAAGTTCATATTTGAAAGTTAAACATAGCAATATTTATTAGCTTAAAACATGAATTTTAATATCAGAAAAACTATCCGTTGGGTAAAATGTACGTATTGTAGTACCTCTAGAGAACTTCACCACACAGAAAATATCACGCCTTGTATAGTTTTCACAACATGAAACGGTTTACCTGTATTTAAAAGTGTCAATTGGTAAGAATCATGTGTTTCAACAATTTTGAAATACTTACACGTACACAAGACAGTGTTATTCGTTGATGTGGGGCAAGATAGCTGGTGTAACGTGACTTAATGTGCACCATCAGGCGTGTTTAGTCTCACTGCACAACGACCCATCCAATCGATCTGCGTTTCGCGGTGACGTCACAGGGCGGTGTTAAAATTTGCTTCCAACATGATTTCTTAAGATCAATAAATTCTTTATAAGGTTGTTCTGCCTGAATGCTGCCTCTGACCTTGGAACTTTCCAAGTACGTGTACGTGTTTACTAATAATACAACACGGCAGGTACATTATTCAGGAGCGAAATGGATGGCTGTGAAATCGACGCGTTCACAAACCCAATCTACAAATCCTGCCTATTTGTGTTGGAGTATTTCACATGCATATTAGAACACTTTAGTTATGCATTTATATAAAATATTAACGAGATTCCCAGAGCATTCAAACACTTTAATCACAGATTATCTGTTAAATTACATGAAAGAGGTGTTTACAGAAAAACTACAATTCTAATAAATTAATCAAATACTTTGTGTTCTACCATAAGCATCAGTTATCATACAATTTCTTTTACTGAACGTTTCACTGTAGAGTTTCAATTACAGTTAGAAAAAAACCACGCAGTCAGGTAACGACCTGGCGAATGGATATACATTTATGGCTGTTATTCTAAGCTGACTTTTCCAAATAACAATCATATGAAAACTCATCTTTTTAGTCTCAGACACATTACAAGTATATCTTCTATATTTTACATATCTGTATCAGAACTGTGTCACACGTAAGTGTAATATCATATAAACCAAATAAACAGTTCTATAATACTTAAACAAAAGAGTTAACTAATACGATTTTAAGAGTTTTGTAGCAAAAATAATGAATTTTACGCTCCCTAGAATTATAATAGAACTTGTATGACAGCCAACATTTCGCCCTTGTGGCTTCTTCAAGGCAACTACATAAAACTAGGTGCATGACCTGAGGAAGTTGCAAGCTGTATTATCTGGAGTGTAGAGGTCGCTTTTTAATAACGTCACCATCAAAATGTGTGAACCACTTTAGTAGGGATAACAAATTCAGAACGACAAGGACAAAAAATTTATATACACAGAAAGTAAATCTGATAAATTAATATCATAATGACACAGCTGGTTTATCTACTTTTATTTTAAGGTCAAAAAGGTATGGACAACGCCATATGGCTCTTAACAACGTGGTTAATACACTGAACTTTAACCTGGTAACAGATAAACGTTAGATTACTTTCACGTAGGTTAAAGTTGCAATGTTTTCAGGAAGGATAGAGATGTGAAACTTGTTGATAAAGGTAGAAATCCTCATTGTAATATCGTGTTTGCTATCTAAGTGAAATAGTGCCATAAGTCAAACCAAGATGGTTTAGGAAGAGATAGAATGACATTAAAGTTAATCTATCCTGTTGAAAAATTACTGGACATTTGTCACGAATTCACCAGGTGGGGGTCATTTCCTCGTCTCGCAGTGTTTTCATTTGTAGCTGAAACGCTGACACAGAAATATTGACTGATATTAAAACCCAGGACCTCTGGTGGAGGCTGTCCTGTAACTGATGTATGAAACAAAAGGCCTAAATTTCTAAATAACGACGTAACTTATTAAACTATTATTTAGAAGTTACGAAATTTATGAGTGTATTATGATAGTCATCATTTTAACTTCATCATGATTAAGCCTCATAGTTTTTGTGAAAGTCGCCAATGTTTCTAAACTTGCTGAGACTTCGGCCCTGAAAGCCCAAATCAGAAACTTATCGCATCATGGCACTACGATAAGCAGATCTCTACAGAAACTTGGTACAGCCAACTACACTTCATTGGTGTTACATACAACAGAATTATCCACTTACATTTCTGATTTAATAAGTAAGGCGTGTCCACATATGTAAAAAAGTTGTGAATGAGGCACTTGAGAAATAATCCACTAATAAACGTGTATATTTACAGCAACACGAAATCTGAAATATTTCTTTCTAAAAAAATCCATACATTTCCAAAAGGAATCCGAAATATGTTGTCAAGGTTTCGGTTCAAATCACACGTATGCTTGAAACATTGGCCACACACATATTCGTCATTCCTCCATAGTGATGTAAACAATAACTCGATTTATGATTCAGAGAGTAACCGATCTAAAACTGGATATTTACATTAAACATGTTGGAAAAGCAAGTTACCAAACCTAGTGGTATTTGAATGTATACAATATGACAGCTATATATTAGTCTCGTTTAATTACTTAAATTCCGGAAATATTCGCCATAATTCATCAGTACACACTACAAACAAGCGAGGTGATGAACAGTTCATCAGTATACAATTTTTATATTTAGTTTACAGGAATAAGAGAGAAACTATAGTAATACAAGTTGTAACGGACTTTCTGTAGCATAACTGTAATTATCACAACTCGCCAGGATGACTAACGGGTAAGTACAAACATCAGCATTAGTCACCTAAGTTGGCCAATCCAGTCCTGGTTTCGAGTTATTTGACGTCACGGCCGTTTTCTAATTCCAAATCGAACTAGCTGTACCTTAATTGTTAGAAGAAAAACACAAATTACAAATTTAAACAGCATTAAAAAGATTATTGACCTTTAAAAATCTAAAAAGATTTGTAAGGTAGACAGTGTCACCATCACCAATAACACTGTCTAACGTTATGGATAAACCTTGGGAAAAAAAAAAACATATTTAAAATGGTGCCGTCATTGAGAGACGTAACGATGACAATACAGCAAAATGTGGCTTATTGTGATCTAAGTGTTACACAGACAACACACTGGTGCAGTCCTAGATAAAAGAAAACAGTGAGTTAAAAACGGACCAATGCGTCGTCGAGATAGAACAACTTGGTCTTTCCGATCCTTATGAAAGCAAGACGGCCAAGTCCAATATAGAGTTTTATTTCGAAAAGCTTGTTTTCACGTTCCTCACTCCAAGTCGACTGCCAACTGGTAGGGAAACAAGCCTTGAATACAGGACCTATCACAGCAGTGATAGTACCAGAGCAAACAGATTTAACTGGGGTGTCGGCAAGCTCGTTCCCGCGAACACCAACGTGGCCTGGTATCCAGAAAAACTGAATAGAAGTAGATGTTAAAGAGAAATGGGCCAGTCAATTTTGTATATTGGCGAGAACAAGGTGTGAACTAACGTGAAACGATTCTAGGACTAGTAGAGAACTAAGCGACTCAGTGTAAATAGTGCAGTTTGAGTACTGCTTAGCTTCAGTGTGATCCAGGGCAAAATAAATGGCGTACAGTTCAGCAGTAAACACAGAAACTGTAGAGGGGATTCTGTGGAAACCAGGGCATAGCCCACATAGTCACCTGATTTCGAACCATCTGTATAAATAGGAATGGAAGGCTGGTTCGAAAGATGTTCAGCAAATAACACTATTTCCAATCGTAAGTGTCTGCTTTTTTCAAATGACTTAAAGAAAGGTCACATTTGGGACTGTAATACAATGGATATAGCAATGTTATCCATGGACAGACTCAATTCATCCAACTGCACCTGGATATAAAGGCCAAAAGAAACAATGGCACATCGTCTGTTCTCAAAACACAATCCCAGCTGGGATGCTTTGGTAAAGGCCGAAGTTTCGAAGCATAAAATTAACACAGCTGCAAACAGCGGAGGTGTAGGAGGTTCATGACACTGTATAAGCTCTAAACTGTGGAAGTACAGAAAGCCCTAGTGCAGAGATGAAGTCCTTGATGTGAATGGGGTCCAGCATCTTTAAGGCCGAGGTCCAGGCAGAGCAATAGACCACTGACCCACAGACAAATTTTGATCGAATAAGAGCATCATATATCTTTAGTATAGAACATCGATCCGTTTCCAAAGTGGTGGAAGATAGGACACGGAAGCTATTCAGTGCTCTTGTACCTTTCACCCGTAGCTGCTTGATGTGTGGTATAAAAGTCACCTTAAAGTCAAAAATAAGCCCCAAGAACCACAGGTAGCACAATTTCAACGATACAGAGTCCAGGATCAAGGTGAATATCCTGTTGGCGGCAAAAGTGCATGCAAACAGTTTTAGACAGAGAGAAGTTAAAACCGTTTGCAGTGGTCCACTTCAGTAAACGATTGAGGGCAGTCCGTGGCTACCGCTCAATATACCTCATGTTCGACAACTGACATGAAATGTGAAAGTCGTCGACATATAGCCCGTTTGCAACAGTAAAAGGAATTTGTTCAGTGATGGCATTAATCTTTATACTGAAAGGTGTGACACTCAAAACACAGCCCTGAGGAACTTCAAATTCCTGTAGAAAAGAACGGGAAAGTGTCGAACCCACATAAACTTAGAATTGCTTGTCCATTAAAAAAATGGATAAAAATGGGCAAATGACCACGTATCCCATATAAATGGAGGTCTCGCAAAATGCCATACTCCAATGTAATATCATAAAAAATATTTTTCACAGTTATTTATTTGTTCAACATCAACATAATATTTTATTATTATTTAGAATTCTTCAAAAGTTGTGAAAATATTAAAATAAAACATGGTTATTTCATACATTTACATGAAAATTTTCCATGAAAACAATGTTCATTCATTATGAAAACAAGTTCTGAAAGTTCCCTCACTTGTCCTCAAACAGCATCATCTTTGGTACCATTAAGACAATTACCCACATCACATTTTTAAAATACCTTTATAACAATTTCCACACTTTGGGGAAGAAAACAAGGTTTGGTACCTTTAAACATTAAGGAAACAAACAACTGCTTACTCGCCATAAACGTCTTCAAAGTACGCCTAGGGAGATAAAATTTTTGACCTTCGGTGTATAGGATGGAGGGGGTTTTTGAGACCCTCCTGTTTTTTGGGGTTTTTTCTGGAAATAAAATGCATCTTATACACCGAATAAGATGATACACTACAATTAAAACGTGTACGACTATCCACTTAGAATACGTTGGAAGAGAAAATGTCGTAATTAAAATGAAAGGTAAAAAGTTGACCAGAAGATAAAATTGGAATCTGAGATTTCTTGGTTATCGCATTCCAGATGTTCTTCCAGGACGGTCCCTAGAAGTGTTATATTTCAAGAGTGAATAAAACGAAAATTAAGAATAACAAATAATTTTATTTCTTGCTTTTGAAGTTATTATATCGTACTGTGTTGTAGGTATTTTTCTAGTGATCACGGAATGGGCACGTTTTACTGCCGTCACACGAGTACAAGCTGAAACCTTAAGCGTTCCGTATGTGACGTCATTTTAATGCCTACTGACTGACTAACAGACAACACCACTCTGTGGTAGTGCGACCCCTTCATGCAGCCTTCAATTCCTTTCAGGGAGAAATATTTTCAATCCACTTAATTACATAAGGTTTAAGTTCAGAGCTTTCTCGGAAAACGCCATCTGAAAATCTGTTATTGCAAGAAAGCTGGTAAGAAAATATGTGAAAACAAAGGTAACAATAACGCATCATACAGCGAAATTACAAGTACCAAACGTTCGGAAGAACTGAACATCGGACCAGTTGTACGGCTATTCAAGGTGCCTTAATACGCCAGCTGTCACTAATTTTGAAGGTTACTTACCAAGAAGGAAAGAAACTTGTCAGCAAGCACTCACTGTCCAACTCTTAGAGTATTGTAATTCAACAGTAGGTTTCACAGTTAATCATATAACACACCCACGACCCTGACGTATAGAATGCGAGTTTGCAAACCCAGTAGAACAGGGACCTACTACTCAAGGTTCGGCACAGTAACACAAGGTCACTCCACCCCTCGACTCACAACAGAACATACATACACTGTTGTAAAGGTGTGTTTCAGCCAGCTAGAAACCTGGATACGTTATGTGTGACCTAAGAACCCTACACTCTGAACGTGTAGAATAATCGACAAAGAATACATGAAAACTCGCAACTTTTATATTATATAAAATAATCAACATAGTTATACAGTACTGTCTTACGTAAGACTGCATTACACAATATATAATATTACACAATATTAAATTATATTATATAAATTACAGTATAATTAATCATTAATTGAAAACTATCTTAAAACCAAATTTGTCAACGTCCAGTAAATACGACACTTGACAACCGTTATTACGCTTGTCAGGGTTAAAATAACAAAAATTGACTCTCGTGTATCAGAAGTGCAAACAAATTTTTTTAATATCTAATTATCTACAAAGTTAAATATCAAAACAACGTCTTCGTCTATCTGTAAATAAACATGTTGCTTCCACCCTTCACGCGAGAAGAAACTGAAACACGCTCTGAACTAAATTAGATCTTCAACTGTTTCATTCATTACCACGGATGTTATAGGCGAGCTTGAACGATACTAGACTTCTGTGACATCCGAGATAATTATCGCGCTCAACATATAACATGACAAGAGTTGTAGAATGAGATATCAAACACGTGCTCATTAAATACCGAGCAGATCAAATGAGAACCGGAGAGAAAGTAAGGCTCCACGAAAATAAGTGGTACTGAGAGGTAAAGGTTGACAAATCTACAAGTAACAGAGCATTTCTAAGAACTTTATAAAGCTAGATAGATTTGAATTATGCCCTGCAGTACCTGCTAAAACCTGTATTAATTCGTTGTACAGCTATGTCTGACATACTAATAAATGTACCATGCTTATGTGCCAAAATAAGAGAAAGGGTGTATCGCCTAAACATACCATACGAACCTTTAGCAGATCCAAAATGAAGTCGTGCTTCACATACGTGCACGATAAAATGATGTAATTAGAAGGCACAACACGGTCACCCTTTCGGAGCTATGCCTACCACGAGGGATCGAATGCCCCAGTGGTTATAGTCCCAGACCGTGAATCCAAAGTTCTGTGGTTCACGACTCGTTCCCCTCCCCTCCCCTGGAAAAATCTCTTCACTTTGGGATTTTAAGCGCGTTGGAAGTGTGAGTCAAATCCTGTTACAGCATCCCACGAGTTGACGGTGTGTTGACCAACCACCTTCCCTCTAGTTTATCACTTCAAAATTAAGGACGACTTGCTCAAACAGCCCTCATGCAGCTCAGCACGAAATTCAAGAAATAAACTAATAATGGCTCACAATTGATTTTTTTATTTTATTTTTTTTTGCAAAAGGCAGCTTCTAATACTCAACTTTGGGCATTTTAAAACTTCTAATGCAAAATAAATGACGAGTCATAAGAGATGACATTCTCAGGCACACTTTCTTGCTGTCTCAACGTGTAATGGCGCATTAGTATATTAGCTAACAAAATAAAAACAACAGTGTTCTGCCAAAATTGTTGATACATTCTTATTATAATTGTCTTCAGTGTTAAATCATTAACATATTTTTCAGAAACTTTAAGCCATAGCATGTATGAAATTACTTCAACAACAAAAACAGATATTACAAGAGACCAAGTTACAAAATGTATCTGTAAAGGGTGCAGCTTCCTCTATATTTATACATTGTCTGTTTGAGTAAACCCACTTTTTGTTGTTTTTTTTTTTTTTTACAGAAACTTGTTTTTATTTGTTGATCAAAGTTAAATCAAGGCAAACTCACTGGCTCATTTTTCCTTCTTCTCAGTTTCATCGTTAAATAAAGCCACACTGAGACGCAACCTATTTCAGTTGCCTCAAAGAATGGACACTTCGTCACTGTTTGGTAAACATGGTGTTTAACTCTTCAACTATGGTTGACATCATTATGTTAGTGTAGGTGACCGCGGTTAACATCATATGATCGGAAGCATTTTGCACACAACATTTTTAACTGGCTCGCCGCAAAAGTTAACGAATTTTTGCGCATGGGGTGGTAAGGCAAATTTACACGAGCCGCAAACAAAGGGTTTAAAACACTCAAGATTAATGTACATGGAATAATATGAATTTAAACACCCGAAAGGTTAAACTTACCTTACCACCCAACGAGGTATACGGTATTAAGAAATACCCTAACGGTGTATCTCTGGTTTTCCTCCTATCACACTTAGCCCATGCATACATGTTCTTTTCACACAGATTGATCAATCATCTCTACATTATCATCGGTGTGTACATATTGCTACTCTTACTTCTTATGTGAAACTGGCAAATGGTGGTTAAGACTAATAGACGGTATATACCTACCACAATGGGAGACCTACATCCGCTGTCACCTCCAAAACCTAGGGTACATTTCATAATCCCATGCTACAGCTTGTACCTTGAGGTCTTTTCAATTGGTGCAGCGTTTTTATTGTTTATTTTTGTTTCGGCTTGTTGTTTAATTTATAACAAACATATATTACACAGCTAGACCGAGATAACAATGAGATATAATAAGGTTTAGATGTTTCGAATTTCATAATTCTATGCTTATGTGCGACCTCTTACGGTTGAAGGATTTGGTTTGTTTTGAATTTCGCGGAAAGCTGCACGAGGGCTATCTGAGCTAGCCGTCAATAGTTTAGCAATGTAAGACAAGAAGTAAGGCTGCTAATCATCACCACCCACCACCAACTCTTGGGCTACTCTTTTACCAACGAATAGTGGGATTGACCGCCCAATTATAACGCCCCAACGGCTGAAAGGGTGAGCGCATGTTTGGTGAGACTGGGAATCGAAGCGGTTAAAGGACAATGTTTAATCATAAAATAAATACCGAAACATCACTTTTTTGGCCCATTGGAGTTAAACACTGAACATGCATGGTTACGTATAACAAATCGATGACGTTAACGTATATTTATAAACACTACAGTCAATATGATTTGTTGTTTTCAACAAATTTAACCACCAATATAAAATGGTAAAAAAACAACAAAATTACGAGGAAGTTGTAGGAACCTTTAATCGCTCAAAACTAACTACATAAGAGAGCGACCCGCAAAATACTTCCATTAGCTTTCATGCCCTTCTCATTATGGCCCGGCATGGTCAGGTGAATGGGGAGCACTCGACTCGTAATATGAGGGTCGAGGGTTCGAATCCCCGTCACAAACATGTTCAGACCCTCAGATTACGAGTCGAGTGCTTACTCAGATGTAAACTACTTTTTGTCTGTTTTAAATATTCCTAAAAGCCACACAAAAGTTAACTGCGCCAGCTGTTCCTAATATACCTTATACACCAAATAGAGTTTGTTTTGTTAATTACATAGCTACTTAGGTTATATCTGTTGTCATCCTTAATTTTGAACTGCCGCCCAGAGAAAAGGCACTTATTTGGTCAGCAGTACACGCCGCCAACTTTTGAGTTTTTTTTGTTGTTTTTTTACCAACGCATAGTATCACATTCATGAATACAGAGTTTCGACTCCGCGACCTACAAGATGCAAGTCAGGTACCTTCACCACAAGACTATGCCTTGGTCTTACACTTACACACACACACACACACACACACACACACAGAGAGAGAGAGAGAGAGAGAGACAGTCAGATTTGTTGTTTGTATTTAAGCACAAAGCTACCCGAACAGCGATTTATGCTCCGCCCACCACGGGTATCGAAACGCAGTTTCCAGCGCAGACTGTGTCACTAGGAGGCATAGAGAGAGAGAGCAGCTAGTTAACACTAACCGTTTCACTGTTAGCTCTTGAGGCTACCTTCATTGAACATTGGAAGCTTACCAGAAAAATGGAGTGATTTTAAGGAATGAGACACGAACCATGAACCCTCAAATTCACAGTCTGGCAAACTGACCAAAAGGTTAAGCGCAACCAACTGAACTTATCAATTTAAAATAACTAATTGAAAATCTAATCCAGCTCACTTCATCAGCCTACATATTTCACAAAATTAATGTTTCAATATACTCACAAAAAAACCTATTTGTGAAATTAACCCATACAGATATTGCACATCACTGAAACATATTAAAATGAGGCACTGAAAATTTAGAACTACTGGGAAAAGTCTTCACAAGAAAAGTGATCCAGGAGTTTCCTTCCTGTTGTCTTGCGAGTTCAGTTTCATGTGAATGTTCAGTTTTTAAACGTAATTCTACCATGTGCACACTCTCATCGCTTTCCCCCACTTCCTTCGAACGTCACAAATGTTGTAAACAAGTTCTGAAAAAAACCTTCACGTAGTTCGACTGACTGTTAATACACTGTTTATAATTCCAGATAGAGTTTCGACTTTAAAGTACTGCTTCTACCTCATTCTTTAGTACATTTACACTGTCTAAAATACGTTAAAAACAATCCTTCAAGATTTACATTTTTACAGATACAACCATCACACTAGAGCAGTCAGTTACCATGAAACTATTTATTTCAAAGTAAAACCTGGAAGTTATTTTATCAACAATATCTATCTCCATACGATACAGGAAGGTTACTGTTGCTACGCGACAAATAAGGAACTTGGACGAACTTTATATGCAAAAACGGATCGTTTGGGTTGAGAAAATATTTTACATAGAAGAGCGAACAACGTTTCGACCTTCTTCGGTCATCGTCAGGTTCACAAAGAAAGAGGTAACGACCGGAAGCTTACCACATGTTTGAAAGGGGTTGTGTAACTGAGTGTCGAAATATAGAGAGCGGTATTAGATGTTTCAATATATAATTTTATTTATTTTATTATATTAATATAGGTATAAAGGCGTTCCTATATATTGGTTTATTTTGGGTTTAAGTTATTGTATAAGTGAGGCTTCTTTAATTTTGCGTTTGTTTATGTTTGTTTCTTTATTTAGTATTTGAGTGTTTTCTATGGTTATGTTGTGTTTATTTGACTTGCAGTGTTCGAAAACGTGTGAAGGTAACTTATGTTCTTTGATTCAAGTCACCTTCACACGTTTTCGAACACTGCAAGTCAAATAAACACAACATAACCATAGAAAACACTCAAATACTAAATAAAGAAACAAACATAAACAAACGCAAAATTAAAGAAGCCTCACTTATACAACAACTTAAACCCAAAATAAACCAATATAAAGGAATGCCTTTATACCTATATTAATATAATAAAATAAATAAAATTATATATTCAAACATCTAATACCGCCCTCTACATTTCGACACTAAGTTACACAACCCCTTTCAAACATGTGGTCAGCTTCCGGTCAGTTACCTCTTTCTTTGTGAACCTGACGATGACCGGCGAAGAAGGTCGAAACGTTGTTCGCTCTTCGATGTAAAATATTTTCTCAACCCAAACGAGCCGTTTTTGCATATAAATTTCACTACAAGTGGGTTTTTTGGACGAACTGCATGTGCTCACACTGCCATCTTTAAAACTGTCTACACTAAATTCTAATTAGTAAATAATACAGTTGAGGGTAAATCAGACGAATGAAAAAAAGACATTGGTTTCAGGCCTTTACTTTAGTTATTTAATATTGTTTTAAATCTATGCTTACATTACTTGTTTCATCTATGCAAGTAATATTGGAAGCGTTTGTACAACTTTATTTTTGTAACCCATAATTGCATTACATATTTCAACAAAGCAAGGTAACACTGAGGCACTGTTGTTTTTGTTTTGTTTGTATACACAAAGCTACGCAAAAGGGCTATCTGTGCTTTGCCCACCACGAATACCGAAACCCGGATTATAGCAGTTCAAGTCTGCAGACATTCCGCTGTGCCACTAGGGAGCTAGTAACACTAACGAGTCTCTAATGATTAAGGTTAGATTCGTCAATTATTTCGTCCGCGAACTCCTAAGATTTGAAGCTAGTGGGACCAAGACGGGCCAGGCGAAGTCGAGGATGATCTATTAATGGATGCAAAAACGCCCCCGTACGATTAACCAAGCAAGATAAAGTTGTACGAGTGTATGTGTAGACTCGCTGAACCCGAATCTGGTATCGAATTACCCCCTCAGGTTCTTGGGCACCATATATTTGACCATGTTTACACAGCCCCCTCACATAGTAAGGGAACCAAACAGCACGAGTGTTTAAGTGGGTATCCTAACGGAATTCAGTGTTGGGTAATGACCCTTTGGGGATAAAGGAGGAGATTGATCGGTATACTGGTGCATCATAAGGGGGGGGGAAGCCTTAGAACCTCGCAGCGTGGCGTGTATTTTTTTGAGACTAGTCTATACAAGGCAGCACAAAGTAACATTAATGATTCATTAACTGCTGCAACCCTACTTTTAAAGACGTACTCTAATTACATTATGTAATACAAATTTTGTTCCTGGATAGTAATGTTATTTCTTAATTGCCTATTGTTGTAAAAGTACAGAAAATGGCCATTATTCCCTTCAAACTTTTATTTTGTGAACTGGATAATGAAATTTAGAAATTAACCTATTTTCTATGCAAAAACGGATAAATTTGCACATTTTCATTTACACAAGTTCTGAATAAAACAACATATGAATCAAGATTTATATGTATTTATATTAAAGTTATTCAAATGAACAAAAATGTTTAGAAGTGAGTAGTTTTTCGAGATTTGCGACTGTAATGTAAATCACTTTCATGTATCAGCCCCCAAATATAGTCTCCCATCATGTTTTCGTTATATGCTCCCAGATCACAAAAGCAAAGTTTGAAGAGACAAATTGGTCTTTTCCATATATTTTAGGCATAGGCAATTGGGAAAAACACTTTCTGCCCAGAAACAAGAAAAAGTAAAAATTTTGTTACATGATGTAATTCTTCACTATATCAATAACCGTATCACAAACTATTTACCGAACTTAGAGGAGTCTTACCGACAAAGTTCCTAATGTACAAAGTTAATCTCATTTAGCATATTCAGAGAGACAGACAAACAAGTTTATATGCAGTAAGACTAAGCCTAATCGATGTAACTGTGATTCTGCATGCAAATTATCTTGATAATAACGTTCTGGTTAATATTTCTAAACCATAATCAATTGAACCACTAAATGACATTCAGCCTAGCTTTTAAGTTTCAACATGATTTATAGGTAGGTAAGAATACCGTATTTCACGTCTTGTAAGATGCTACATCGTGGAAAACTAACCCTATTTTTGGAAAGACAATTCTAAGAAAATATTGACTCAGTAACCAACACCTTGATGTAGCCTTAACTTTTTCAACCTACTGAGTAAATACAGTCAAATACATTATATTATTCACAGTATATCAACAATATTAGCTAAATTGAATGATTTATGTTATTGAAAATACTTGTAATTGGTAAGTAATGAGATTACGATCTGTATGAAAGGCCATTTTGAGTAGACCCTAAGCCAGTAGTGCACAAACTTTTTGAGTCAGGGGCCACAAACAGACTTCTCGTAACCGTTGGGGGCCACAAAAAAGTGAAGAATAAAATCGTCCCACAGTTGTTTCACACAAGATGGACATCACATTTAAGAACACATAAAGTTTGCACATTATTCTAAGAAATGTTATGATACGTCAACTGTCACAAAGTCAGTGCGATGGATGGTGCTACATGTCATCTACGAGCTTAGAAATGTCTGGCTTGATGTTTGACGTTGAAAGATGCAAGACTGCTTCCAGATGATTATCAGTCAGCTGATTGTGAGTGTTGTTTTTGTTCGGTTTCATATGCAAGAAAGCCTGTTCGCAGCAGTACGTGCTGCCAAACATGCTGGAACGTTTTCTAAAAGTCAAGAAAACTGTTTTCTCGGTAAACAGCACGCAGTTCATCAGATGCTTGGAGATCAGTAAGTTCGAGCTCATATTCTGCTGACAAGTCATTCACTGACACACTGAACAGATCAGCAAAAAGTTTCATCAACAATCTGCATTAGTCAGTCATGAAACTGTGACATGAAGGATTGAATCAAGGTATCTAGCTTCCCAACATAAACTTGTGTGTCAATATCCTGATTCTTCTGTAGCTGTGACTGAAAAGTGGGAAAGTGCACGAAGTTGCTTGCCGCCGGAACAACTGTAACTTTGTCCTGAAAGCTGAGACGTGATTTGCAAGCTGACAGACAAACTGATTTTTGCTTTGCAACTTCAAATTCAGATCATTCAAGTGTTGTGTAATGTCGACCAGAAAAGTCAAATCAGCTTGCCATGCTTGATCAGTCATGGAAATCACTTCTGTGTCTTTTTTCTTGCTTCTGAGGAATTCTATCACCTCATCAATCAACTCCCAGAATCTTCTGAGCATCTTCCCTCGACTCAGCCAGCGTACTTCAGTGATACACAAGGTCACCATAGTCTGAATAAATTTCTTCAAAAAGACTTCGAAACTGACGGTGATTGAGCCCTCGCGATTTGATGAAATTAATGGTTTTCGTCACTAATACCATCAGTGCCTGAAAACCAAGTTCTTTACTGCACAGGATCTGTTAGTGAATAATACAGTGCAACTTGACCAACTGTCTGTTCTGCTTTCCTCGATGCTTCATCAACAGTGCTACCAGCCCGCTACTTTCTCCAGTCATGGCTCGTGCTCCATCAGATGTCACACTTACCAGTTTCATGAAATCCAATGAAATACTTCTGCACAGTCGTACTGTCTCCTCGAATAGAGCAGATCCAGTTGTCTGACCCTTCATGGAACCTATGCCGATTAGTTCCTTTGTTATATCAAATGATGACGACACACCACAAACAAAAACTAGTAGCTGTGCTGTTGAACTGATGTCAGTCGACTCGTCTGCTGTCAAAGAGAAGTAGACAAAGTTGGCTGCTTTATTTGTACGCTGCCTTGTCACGTCTGCTGTTAGGTGCGAAATTCTTCGTTGAACTGTCATACGATTCAAAGCCACCATCTGTAGCTTGCAAACTGCTTCTGGACACAACTTTTCCGACGCAGTAATCATACATTGCTTGAGAAAATTATCATCAGTGAACGGTCGGCCAGATTTCGCTATCATCAACGAAATATCGTAACTGACCTCACATGCTGTACCTAAATTTGCTGACTGCCTTGAGAAAACGTTCTGCTAGTGATTCAGCGACCGCCGTAGAGATTCAATTCGAGCTGTTCGTTCATCACCGACAACGTTGTGGAAATCTTTATGCTTCGACTCATAATGACGCTTTATATTCGATACCTTCGCCACTACTACTGTCGAATGACACAGCAGACAAATCACGTTCTTCTGTTGTTGAACAAAACAGTATTGCGCAGTCCAATCATTATGAAACTGCCGGTTTTCGTCAAATTTTCTTTTACGATTAGCTGCCATTTTTGTTACGAAATAATATCAAAATAGGGCTCGTAAATAAATCTCGAAGAACAATTGGAACGCGTGAGATTTCGTAATTACGGAAGTATTACGTCATTGCACCAATGATTAAATGCCTGTGCATTAACGAGATTTGCTTATTAAATTTTCTTTATTGCTCGACACAAATATGGAACCACCCAGTATCTAATCTAATGCATATTCTTCTATAGCGCTTAATCTTCGCGCAGGCGCGAACTCTATGTTTGACTTTCCCGTTGGACATCGCGGGCCGGACTTTGTGCAACACTGCCCTAAGCTAACCCATCACTTCTGTTTTCGAAGGTAACTTTTAAAGAAGAAAGTGCGTCTTGCATGGTGTAAAATACTTTTATACTTTTCCGAAATTATTTAAAAGCACTTATAAGCCATACAATGTCCCTCTCAGTCTAGTGAGTTTATCATCCACTTTGTACCTTCACACACGGCCCGAGGTTAAATGTTCTATAGTCTTCCCCTTTATAACATTAGAAACCAGGGGTCAGTGACATCAGCTCTAACCACGCGAAAATTTTCGATTTTTTTTCATCCTCCGTGCGCTAACGTTTGTTTTATTTAGCTACATGATGTACAAACGTTCTAGAAGATGAGGTTTATCTCAAGAGCGTAAAATCTCTCTAATAAAAAAAAAAAAGAAATTCCAATCTATAAGCTTGCTGGCTCCGAACCATTTCGCTGACCCCAAACTGTCATGACATATCTTAACGACTGAACAGTGAGAAAACTAACCGTGTGCTCATTCGATGCTTTCTTTGATACAAGGTGATGAAAGAACAGTATTCATGTGACCAGAACAATTCATAACTGTCTTGGAATCTAATAGCTACACACATTAGCCTTCTATAGAAAACAATCATTTCATTAGTTTCATATAAAATATTCTGAGCCATGCTAATGTTATAAAAGGGAAGACGATAGAAAGTTTAACCTGGCCGTGTCTAAAGTGAATGATAAACACTTTAGACGTAGAGAGGAACATTGTATAGCTTATAAGTGCTTTAAAAGAATTTCAATAAAGCATTATTTTTACCCCCTCCCCTATAAATCCTATTGAAACTTAAAAGCTAGGTTTAATGTGCTTTTATGGTTCAAAATAGTTATTCACACAAGTTTGTAATGAATCTAGGTTTAGCATACGAATGAAGTGCAACATGGGTCCATTTCTTTACGCGGTTCTTTACTACCTACGAAATCTTCAACAGTAATTTGTTTTAGTAAGTAGCAAAAACAACAACGGAACTAGCCAGTTGTAAACGTGTCAAGAAGCTGCTCTTCGATTTTAAATTAAAAATTCACAATTCTAGAAATATGGTTCATTTGCAACATTTTTCTATAGGACGATGTAGTTAGGAATTTATCACCAAACCCCAAGTCTCAAGTTGTCCACTACAAAAATATCAAGTGTGACTCAACAACAAACACGTTAAAAAAACCATTTCAAGAATTATCAAAAATAACTGGCACAGAAACAGTAAAACAACTAACAATATAACATAGATATGATACTACACAAATAACTTGTTTGTGAAATCACTTGTAAACAAAGAAAGTCGCTAAGACTTATCGTAATATGTCAAATATTTCAACAGGACCCAAAATCTAATGTGTTTACATTTAACTCGGAGACTGCTTGTACATAGTTCGTTACAATTCTAAGAAAAATAAACAAAAACCTGAAATCATTATAATTTTAAGAATTGATTAAATATTTATTAGTGATGTGTCAAGCGTTGTTTCATCTCGTGTAGAATCGTTGAAACGTTCAACACATACATTATCTATCATATCACGTATTACATACCACTCAGTGTACAGACAATTTCACAATGTTTTGTTTTTATCTCAAATAATATTGTTGCAACACATCTTATTTCCATCGCATACAAATTTTGTTGTCATTGTTTTAAAAAATGTAACGAACCAAATTTTAAGAAATATTAACAGAAACATAGATGTAGCATGAGTTCAAGACAAAAAGTGTCTTAACGTTACAGACCAAAACAAACAAACGGTAATACATTAAATAACCAGCAATTAACAGAACCAAAAGTATTAGAAATAAAGGCTTAAATTTCGCCCTAACACATCAAGTATGCAACCTAAATATGACTACAACTACAGAAAATCAATTTACAACCTACCAGATTCACCAGCAGACTAAAGAGAATTCCACCGTAACTGTGAAATACACCACCAAGTTTTAAATTATACAAATTAAAACTGAAGTGGTCCACAACGAAAACATCAATTACATTTCAATAACAAACAAAAAATTAAACCGAAACAATAACACAGAACCACACCACACATCTCCTGACCTTAAGATTCGATATTTTTTCCATTTATCATGTCCCTTCTTATCTAGATATATTATAGATATAACATCACAATCAGCAGATAAAACAAGTATTAGTCACGTGTTAAAAACTGTTCACTTTAGAGAGATGGTGACCTTGAAACACTATTGACTGTCCGTCAACAACACGAAAATTGTTGAGCTCTCACGGAACACACCCTGTTTACCATCTATGCATAAAAGACAGCTCAACTTTGTGTCACTACAACTTACTTTCAACATAGCAACACCCCTATCAACAGCTTTCAGTAACCTCTACATGGAATATTTCGAAGATAACAGTCGCTTTTGAACCAAGGGTTTGGCTGAGAGATACTGTAATATATTACAGATAAGCTTCTATGTAGAATTCTTAAAGCATATGAATGGATAACATCCAGTGACATAATTTACAATGGAAACAAATCTCCTACAGTTAAACGTGACTGTTCCTCAGACAGTATATGCGACAGGGGTTTACACACACAGTAAATATCTGGATGATACACCAAATCATATATACAGTGAATATAACTTGTAATACAGTAAATGTTATGAAGAAGAGAATACGGACGATAAACAAACACACACACACACAAATAAATTTACAAGCAAACAGTCAGATTCACCTAAGTTAGATTTTTTCTGATTACAAGTTTTCAAAATAACAAAGTACTATCGTAATTAGTACAACTACACACCCCAAAGGTTTAACGAAAAAAAGACAATTTAAAAACTACATTCTTTGTGAATGTGGACTCCAATACACTGAAAAGTACATAACGACCAAACCATCCGGAACATCATCAGCACGTGATGCCAAAACAATCAGGCGGCTGTGGAATAAAATAAAACAATAGTTTAATGGGACACGAACCAAACGCGGAAAATAAAGCTTTTTATATCCACATAACTGACAACACTTCAGCCAATTTCGTGTAGAAAGAAGTTCGCCAAGTCTGGACACCCCCTTTGAAACCATTCCTAAAGAGAAGGGGCCCTCGAAGGAGTAAATATCGTACAAGCCAATCCAAAAAATATATAGAAAAAAGGAAAAATAAATATTCCAGAATAAATTGATTTTAAGGTAAAAATTTAATGCATATCTTAAAATACGTTTTTCTTCTCCAAAAATGTCACGTTTGAGATCTCAGTATAAAACAAGATCACCTTCTAAAATTACTCAAAACAGCCAACCTAGTATTTAGATTTTTCGTTTCTTCTAAGCATGGCAAGTCCACTAAGGTAAGTTAGTTTGTTTATTTTGAACATATGTGGTAAGCTTACATAAGTGTTGTCGTGCTTGTCTTCCACAAGTTTAAACTAGCAGCATCAACTACCAATTTCTGGAATACTCTAATCGAATAATTGAATATGATTGTCACAATTATAACGCATTCATAGTCGCAGACTGCTGAGCACGAGCCATGAATCTTACGAATCACATTACAACCACACTATTTACCGAGCTACTCCCACCCATTAAAATGATAGAAGAAGAGGAAAGATCCCACACCTATAAATTAAAAGTTGGAACATTTACTGGCATAGTCATAACTAGATAAACTACGTGTTTTGGACCAACACAAAAAAAACCGTTTTGACTTCATTCCCACGAACAGTCCACCACTGATACGCCAAATGTATTAAAACTATAACGTGGACGAACGAAGTAAATAACCGCACGAAATCAAGAAATACAACCCGATTCCACTGGAACACACAGTGTAAAAGTCAGCGTGCCTTTGTTTGTTAGACAAACGCAAATATGTCGAGTACAAGTTATTAAGTAGCAGAACTGAAAGTCCATTCACACTGTCAAAACACTTCGAAATTCTCGCAGCTCTTCCAGTAACAAATGGAAACGTGTTTTATCACTGCGTGTTCATTTCACCAAAACAGACCTATTTACCATCATTTCGAAAGGTTCAAAGTCTCCAAACTCAAGATCTATCACATACAATAGTTTTCAAAGATACTGGAGTGAAAGGAGAAATGTCTGACAGTAAGAAAACTGCGAAATAGCACGTGGCATCTTTCTTACTGAAGTGTATAGAACTTTCATTTGAACACCATTTATCTGAGAGTTCAACTGTAGCACAATTTGAGGTGCTTTGGAATCCGCTATTAAACTTTTTGTATAACACAAATCCTCAACGGATGAATGGATATTAAACTTACTTTATGATGATAATCTCAACCCAAGATTCGTAATTAAACTCGTTTTGTGACAATTCTCAAGACAAGATTGGTTATTAAATTCGTTTTATGACAATTCTCAAGGTATGATTGGTTATTAAACTCGTTTTATTACACTAATTACACAAGTATACGAATTTAAACTTCAAAAAACGTTTTCTGCTTTTAATAACAAATTTTTCATAACTCAGCTAAGCAGATTGTGATTTTTCGTTTTTTTACAAACCAAGAACAAAAAATTCTCAGTTCGTTTATCACAATTAATTTTTTTTACTATTATATTTGGGTTCTAGAACGATCGATAAGACTCATGTCGCGATCGCTCTAAAGAAATCTATAGCCATTGATTGTCAACATTCTAATAATAATAAAATATGACTCAATTCCAATGAAAATGATTCACCTATGTAAAAGTACATAGGTGACGTTTTCGGGAACCCGGCATGGCCAGGTGGTTAAGGACTCGACTCGTAATCCGAGGGTCGCGGGTTCAAATCGCCGTTACACCAAACATGCTCGCCCTTTCAGCTGTGTGGGCGTTATAATGTAACAGCCAATTCCACTATTCGGTGGTAGAGTTGACGGTGGGTGGTAATAACTAGCTGTCTTACTTCTAGTCTTACACTGCTAAATTAAGTACGGCTAGCGCAGAAAGTCCTCGTGACGCTTTGCGTGAAATTCAAAACAAACCAAACAGTTTTGTGAAAAATCTGCACGTGATGTAGAAAAATGGATATCATTTAGGGATTCACTGTACAGGATTTACTGTAGAATACGTAAAATATCTCAAAACAATAAAACCATCACAAGCCTGTGGTTATCAACACTTGTCAAGTTTGTTCTATGACACTAGCTCTCAATAATCGATTATTTATTAAATATACATTATGTCGTACACTAATTCTCAATGCGTGATTATCACATCAGTGCACTTTAACTGTTTTAATTAGTTTTTACGTATACGATATATTTTTACATCTCTATCTCCTTTAAAACAAAACACAAGATTTACAATCTGTTGAACCAGTCATATTACCCTAACGAAATTACGAACTTAGAACAAAGAAACAATTTCAAATAAGGTTTACTTTTCTAACTTGAAACCAGCGATACTTTGTATGTGTGTTTAAAGAAAACAGTTTTGCTTAAAAACTATATTATTTAGACCCTCTCATCAAAAGTAAACTAATTATACATGGAACCCAAATTATTTGAAAAGCACCATACTTACACTAACTTAAACTATACAACAGACAAGAAATACATAATACGCCAATATCCAGAACACTAAATATAGACCTTAAAGACCAAACGATAAGACCTAGATCTTCTGGCGTTAAAATATGGGGCTCGATCCCTGTTACAAGCGAAGTAAATTGTGATTAGTATCAACCGAATAGTGTCTGTTAAGTACACTCGCTATTATCTATTGCTAGCACGTGAGTATTAGCATAGATGTGCAAGTTCAGAGTTGGTTAAGAATGTAATATTTTTAAAAATCGAAGTCAGAATTTAAGTAAAACCAACCAATCACTAGCACACACACACAAAATGTCTGACTTCCAAGCTGATATTAACAATAACAACTTAATATGTTTAAACGTAGCTTTGTTTGTGGTGTCAACAGTAGAAAGATACGTTCTCAAACATATTTAACTGCAGGCTAGAAATACTGTTGGAGGTTTAAAAAAACAGCTGTGAATTCGTCAAAAAAAATTGTCCTTTCCTTGAATACCTTAAACGCTAGGAAATCTTTCACTTTGTTATTTAAAAAAAAAAAAAGCAACAGAAATCAGAGACGATATTTGGGAGGAGATCAAATGACAGTTTTTGTAAAATGTTCTCGTGTCTGATTAACATACTCAAAAAACATCTTAATGTTAGGCCCACAGCTGAATTTGAAGGGGACGGAGGTAGTTACATTAGTACATATTATATGCCCCCACAATCAAGCCCTTTGTAAACAAAGCTCATATCTTCAACAACTAATATATACGTTATTGGCACAGGAAGCAATCATGCAGTGGTCAGGCCATTATCACATTTCTATTTCTAGGAATGTCTGGGGGCACGTCCCCCAGAAAAAGTTTGAAAGTTTCATGCTACGAGATGAAACATTGCGTCACTTTAACTATAAATAATGCACACACACAACGTAATGTACTGAATTAGGAAAAGCAAGTTTTAATACATATATTGCAGGTATACATGCTATAAAAAGTGGTGAGGCCATGGTCTGACAAGTCTTACTGCTTCTTAAAGGTGTACATTCTATTAAAAACATATTCTAACTCGCTGTACCTTATAATAAGCAATCCCAATTAACATTTTCCTTTCTTCAGTCATACTCCACTGATAAAGATATCAATTCTGTTACCTTTACAAGAACAGAGACGAAAAGGGGCGATCTGGTAGATTGTTCTAGACGTTACTCACAAACGGAATGGGATGGAGGTTATATACAGTAAAGCTCAACCTGGGCACAAGATTAGACTTAACGAACGTAAGTCACCTTCGGTTTTTGAACACAGGTTCTGTTCGTAAGTAGATATATTATCATCACTGAAACGTGAAGGTCAGTTGGTTACTTATTTTAACTACACAGATGCTCCCTGTACCAGATGTTTCTAATTTAGAACTGATAAACCACCTAGTTGGTATTATATTCAACTGCCAACCCTTGAGCTATTCTAATCCAGGAGTAGGATTTGACCTACATTCTCAAAACGCACCCACATCACCAAAGTGGAGAGCGAGTTTGTTTTTGGTAGCGGCAACGAGACGCGAACCGTAAACTCTTGGATTCACAGTCCGGCGTGCTAAGCACAGGATCAACCCCCTTCTGTGTTAGCTTTCGCTGTGAGAATATATATTTAAAGAAGTACAATTAACTAACTAAAGCCAAGTTTCCTCACGATTTGTTCACGTCATAAACCGCAAATATTGTGGTATGCGTGATTTGCTGTTTTCATTTACTTTATCTCCAATATTTTTCTAAAAGAAGTGGAGAAGTGATTTTAATTAGTTTTGGGGGTTTGGTCGTTTCTTCCCTTTTCAAGAGCGCGTAAGATGAAACTACTAATGCCATTAAAAACGCATAAGAGGTTTAGTGTTTGTGTCTTTCCCATCATGCAACGGGTCAACCGCCCACTTCCTTTACCAAGTTTACTTTCGCCCGTGATAGAACGTGTACACAACAGGGAATGGTCCTGGCGGATACCCAGAATAGAAAATAAAGCGGGAGTATATTACACATTACTCTTCTTACAGCGAGAATTTCACCAATCATGAAACACGTGCTCTCGAAAACGATAAACAGCCCCCCCCCGAACAAACATTTCACAGAAATGTGAATCAAAAATTTAAAAAACCCAGCACAGCTGTTATAAATGTTAACACTTTCATAACACTCTTAAATTGTAGAAGTTAACACAGATATTCAGATATAAACTTATAACTGATAGAGCAAGAAAGGTAGTACAATAGCACACACACCTCTAATTAGGCCTTCTCCGCCTGAATATTGGGTTGGTTGGTTTAGTGTTTAATGGCACCAAACATCCGGTAAAAAGTTAAAGTTTAGTAAAATTCATGAAAGGAAATTAAGGTAAAACAAAACAAAGTTTAAAAAAACATCACAGTAATACAAGTTGTAAAGTACTTTCTGTAGCGTAACTGTAATTATCATAACTCGCCAGGAAGACTAAAATGTAAGTACAAAAACCACCGTCAGTCACCTGAAGTTGGCCTTTCCAGTCCTGGTTTCGAGTTATTTGACGTCATGGCCGTTTTCTAATTCCATATCGAACTAGTTGTACCTTAATTGTTAGAAGGGAAACACAAATTAAAAAGATTAATGGCCTTTAAAATTCTAAAAAGATTTGTAAGGTAGACTGTCACCATCACCAATAACACTGTCTAACGTTTTGGACAAACCTTGGGAAAAAAACATGTTTAAAATGGTGCCGTCGTTGAGAGTCGTAACGATGACAATACAGCAAAATGTGGTTTATTGTGATCTAAGTGTTACACAGACAACACACTAGTGCAGTCCTAGATAAAAGAAAACAGTGAGTTAAAAACGGACCAATGCGTTGTCTAGTGAGAAAAACTTGGTCTTTCCGATCCTTATGAAAGCAAGACGGCCAAGTCCAATATAGAGTTTTATTTCGAAAAGCTTGTTTTCACGTTCCTCACTCCAAGTCGATTGCCAACTGGCAGGGAAACAAGCCTTGAATACAGGACCACAGCCCATGTATGAAACAGGCACAGCAGTGATAGTACCAGAGCAAACAGATTTAACTGCGGTGTCGGCGAACTCGTTCCCGCGAACACCAACGTGGCCTGATATCCAGAAAAACTGGATAGAAGTAGATGTTAAAGAGAAATGGTCCAGTCGGTTTTGAATATCGTCGAGATCAGGGTGTGAACTAGCGTGAAACGATTCCAGGTCCACTAGAGAACTAAGCGAGCCAGTATAAATAGTGCAGTTTGAGTACCGTTTAGCTTCTATATGATCCAAGGCAAGAGAAAAGGCGTACGGTTCAGCAGTGAACACAGAAACTGTAGAGGGAATTCTGCGCGCAACCACCGAACCACAAAATACCGTGGCAAAGCTCACATAGTCACTTGATTTTCTGTATAAATAGAAATGGAAGGCAGGTTCGAAAGATGTTCAGCAAAAAACAGACAGTATTTCCAATCGGAAGTGTCTGCTTTTCTCAGATGACTAAAAGATAGGTCCCATATGAGGACTGTAAGAAGCCATGTTGGGATGAGCTGACCAGTGGATACAGCAATGTTATCAAAGGAGAGATCTAATTCATCCAATTGCGCCTGAATACGAAAGCCAAAAGGAGCAATGGCAGATCGTCTGGTCTGAAAAAGTATGGCCCACCGAGAAAGGAAAACACAACCCCAGGTGGGATGCTTTGGTAAGGAACAAAGTTTCGAAGCATTCAATAAACACAGCTGCAAACAGCGGAGGTGTAGAGAAGGTTCATGAGATTGTGTATGAGCTATGAACTGGGGAAGTGCGGAAAGCCCCAGTGCAGAGCCGAAGTCCTTGATGATGAATGGGGCCCAGAAACTTTAAGGTCAAGTTCCTGGCAAAGCCATAGACCAGTGATCCATAATCGAGTTTCGATCGAGTAAGAGCAACAGAATATCGATCTGCTCCCCAAGTGGTGGAAAAGAGGACACGGAGGCTATTCAATGCTCTTATACATTTGACCCGTAGTTGCTTGATGTGTGGTATGAAGGGCAGCTTAAGGTCAAAGATAAGCCCCAAGAACTTTGTCTCAGGACCACAGGTAGCACAACTTCACCGATATGGAGTCCAGGATCAAGGTAAATACCCTGTTGGCGGCAAAAGTGCATGCAAACGGTTTTAGACCAACTAAGAATCTCCTATCCCTTAAAAAAATGGATAAAAATGGAAAATGACTACGTAACCCATATAAATGGAGGTCTTGCAAAATGCCATACTTCAATGTAATATCATAAGATTTCTTAATGTCAATGAATATTGATACAAGATGTTGTCGCCTGAAAAAGGATTCTCTAATTGAAGTTTCAAGTCAAATCAGGTGGTCCACAATGGAGCACTGTCGTCGAAACCTACACTGGGTGGGAGAGAGGAGGTTGTTTGATTCGAGAAACCAAACAAGACAAGCGTTAACCATCCTCTCTAAAGTCTTACAGTGACAGCTCATCAAAACAACTGGACCGTAGTTTGAAGGAATCTTGGGATCTTCCACAGACTTAGAGAAAGGTAGGAAAACAACCTGACACCACATATCAGGAAAAACAATCAGAAGAATAGCAAGATAAGCAGAAGATAAATGGCACAGCATTTCATAGTGCACATCATCAGGTCTAACTGATGTACTGCCAGACTGATTACACTGGCGAGCTTGAGTTCCACCAGTGTAAAGGGAAGATTATAGTCATAGATACAATCAGCTCGAAAGGAAAGAGGTGATCACCCTACCCGCGTCTTGATGGCTTAGAAGGCAGAGGAAGAAGCAGAAGTGCTAAATACTTGGCAAAAGCTTTCACCTAGAGTATCAGCGATGCTCTGGATATCAGCTACTTCCTGGCCATCAGAGAGCAAGATCGAGAGGGAGACAGAATTATATTGCCCAATGACCTTTCTAAGTTTGTCCCGTATGACTTTGGAACTGGCTTTAGAAGATATGCTGGTTGTGAACTTAATCCAAGATTCCTTCTGGCTTTGACATCTTACCCACCAAGCATGTGCACGGGCCTATTGGAAAGCAATGTAGTTCGAGACTGTGTAATATCTGCGGAAAGTACCCTAGGCCCGTTTTTCAGTTTTCCGTGCCGTGTGGCAGGCACGATTCCACCACAGACGAGAATATCGTGGAAAACGTGTAATGGTTTTAGGAATATACTGAGCAGCTACTTGTATAATACAGACAGTTACTGCTGCCACACAATCCTCTACTGATGGCTTACAGACGATGACAGGATCAAGTTCTGCAAAAGCAGTGGAAAGAGGGCCAGTTGGCTTGATACAGCTTCCACTGGAGCACGCGGGTCTGGTGGCATCGATTACGGCCAGTCTCTCTCAAATCTATAGGAAAATGATCACTGCCTCGTGGATTACTGTCAAACATCCATGAAAAATGGGAGAAAAGTGAATGGAAGCAAGATGAGAGATCAATAGCAGTAAAGAACTGACCAAGTGCATGAAAATAAGTAGAAGAATCAGTATTAAAGAGAGAAAGGTTGTAATCAGAGAGCATACGCTCTACGGAGTGACCCCTCCCATCAAGATCAGCACTTCCTCAGAGAGGATGATGTCCAATAAAGTCCCCTAGAATTAAAAAGAAAGACAACAACTGTTCAATGAGAGCATCAAGGACTGTCATTTCTGTACCAACAAAACCACTGAAAGGTGACTGTATTGGCATGTTTGAGAAATGTTTCCTGTAAGCAAAAACTTACAGGATGGTAGGAAGCAATCAGTAAACACTGATGTCATCCAGGTTTCAACGTAAACCTCAGCAGTTCCATTGTATCAAGGTGGCCATTTTTATTTACGTGTAGGCGAATTGGGTTGAGAATAATTCTGTTCATGCCCAAATCTTTTTCCTTACTGTCTTTATTCGAGGGAGGTCTATCGACCTCCATGGATCCTGTCCTGGGTTGATTGGGCAGGTCTTTGCTGTTGGAAGAGGATTCCAATGACTGAGGACATGAATGAATGATCATTTTGCATCTTGGGGTGAGAGAAGATGTACCCGAGAAAATGCCCGTACCTGGAACCAAAGGAAGTAGATCTTGGGATTTGCTGGAACGTATGTTAGGGACAGAGATGGGTGTTGAAGTTAATTCATCAACTTTTTTAACCATGAAGGTCAAAATACTTTTCAATTGATTTGAGAACTATTCTTTTGGAGGCACAGAAAGATCTGTCTGCACTCCCATTCTAGTAACGGAACAAAGTGCAGCAGCATACGCAGAGATGCCAACTATTTCAAATCACTGAGCATAAGGATTGTAGACAGAGCCCTTTATCATTTGCAGCTACTAAACCTGACCAATGTCTCTAAGCTGTTTATTATATTATTATTATTATAACTATTATTATTTATTACTGCTATAGATTGGTCATTTATGACTGTTTTGTGTATTTAATAAATAAATTTAAAAAATTCTTTTGAAATTGTCTTTTATTTAGTTCAGAGTAACAAACATACTTGTAAAACAACATTGAACATGCGCAAACAGTAAGCAGAAAATGTATTTGTGTAAGGACTAGTTTATATCATGTTTATGACACTTATTGTAATAGTTTTGCAGCTGTTACAGCCTTTGCTTTTATGAGAATGTCTCTGGATGGTTGGGAGTTACAACAACATTGTCTATCTCACTGCATAAACATCTTGTATCTGCTCAAAACAGAGATGCTCAAGTTTGGTCTGAATCTTATTTTGTTCTTAGTCACTAAACTAAATATCCTTTCACTGTCAGCATTAGAATGGAAGATTGTAAGAATTCCAAGCATAACCCGACACAGAATGTCATACTTCTGGTTGCCATTTCCATCCTTAACTGTAGACAGCTGAACCCAAAACTTGTCAACATTCAACTGAAGGACAGTTTCTGAGAAAGTATCAATTTGATAGTTCAAATATTGCCCTTCCAACTTGTCAACAGTGTCGTGCTCATGTGTATTGACAAGGACAGGATACCTGTCTGTGAAGAAGCATAGAGAAGAGAAATCTTTGCTGACTTCCAGTTTTGGATCAGCAACCTCTGCTTGAATCAAAAGTTCATCATTTAGAGGGAAATGTTTCATCATGTAATTTGTAGCTGCAATATAGTATTTCTTGACACTGGTGTAGAAGCTGATCAGGTCCAGGTCCTTTTCATATTTAACAATGTATTCCTTGGCAGCATTTCCAATAGAAAGTGCCTCATCAGATTTGTGTAAGAATTCATTGTTGTAGTCAAGTTCAGTGATGTTGCCTTCAAGATATTCTGGCTTGATGTATCTTACAAGTATATTTTTAACTTGTGTAATCAGAGTTCTATGCATAATGTGTATACAAGGTTCTTCTCTTTGCAATATCAAATTGGCTTGCTCGAATAGAAAAATTGCAGACTGAAGAAAAAGACAAAATAACAAGTTCATTTTGTTGTCCAAGAAAACTGTTAACTTATCTAACTTGCTCTGTGCATAACTTTTCTTGGTTATTTCCTTGCTAGCTTTCATTTGTTTTTTCATTGATTGTCTCTTCTTTAGTTCAAGGTCAGACTGCCTAAACATATATTGAGTTATATCAAATGTTTCTTTGTCTGATTTTGGAGACTGTTGTCTTGTGTCCCTGTGTGACTGAGAGGATATCCTGACTATTAAAGTATTGCTGCCTGACTGAGCTGCACGTTTAGATCCTTTTGAATGTAGTTTTTCCTTTTCACAATGAAAATACTTCTTCAATGGCTTCCACATGTCCAATATTCTGTTGAGGCACACCCAAAGTGATAGCCATTTTGTGTTAACAAGTTGTAGAATTTTTCTTGTTTCTTTGTCAAACAATGCTTGAAACTCTTTGAAATGTTTTCTGCTTGCCCAGAAAAGAGTAGATATCTATCAATATATAAGAAACTGGGCAGGGTAGTTCTCTGGAAGCTTTCTAGGCAGCAATATTCATGAGGTAACAGGCACAGCCCATGAAGTAAATGCCAGGCTGTCGTCTTGAGATGTGTCCCATCACACCTTTACTTATACCAGACATAACTGAAGCATTGTCTGAAGAAAAACTAAGACAGTTTTCCCATGGAATTTTCCTCTTTGTCAGTTCTTAGTCCAAAAACTTGAAAATACCCTCTCCCATTAATGCTTCTTTCCATTCCACCATTGTCAAAAGAGAACAAACATTTTTTCCAAGCAAAGGGTCAAGATATCGTACAACCACTGGATAGTTTTGAATCATCCATGTCTGTGGATCCATCTGTGGCTAAACTGTAAAAACTGTTAGTATGCTTGGAATCATTTCATTTTGTCATCTTCACAACCCAACATTTGTACAATGGTTGTAGTTTTGGTTCTAGCACAGCCATATTTTTTCGATATATCAGAGTCTGGGAACATTTTTCTGAATAGATGTCCTGCATGATCGGCTACAGCTAGGGGTAAGTTATGAGCAATGACAAATTGCGTAAACATAACTTCTGCATTTATGGTTTCATATTCTGAATTCTTACTCAAATGTCGTTATCTGCATCGTTTTTGTCTTCGCCTCAGCCTTTTGTTGGTGAGATGCCGATTTTGTATGTCTGGAACAATCGTTTATCCTGCCATGAACCACAGCAAAATCGATGTGACAAACTGTATAAAATGCATGACTGTCACTGACTTTTGATGCAACGACCGGATATTTTGCACTATACTCTTTCCTAAATTTTGATTCACAGTTTTAGTCCTTTCAGATTTGCCAAAAACAAGACAATCTGGTGAACAAGGCCTCTTTCTTTCCATTTTGTGAACGATCGCATTGGTGTTTTTTGCCGCTTAGAAAACGAGAAATACCCATCTACGCGAGCGCTAATTGGCTGACAAGCACCGATGACGAAACTATGGATTCCCCCACGCACCCAGTATGGAGAAGCACCGCACTCAAACTATTCGTAGATGTCGGAGATAAATATTTTTTATTATTTCAAGCACAAACATGATTATCGCAAGTAGCCATTTGGACTATGTCTTTTATTTATTATCAAAATGTATTTGTATATCACTAAAAATTTTCTTTTCACCCCTCAAGCCCTGGGGGAACAATTTATCACTTTATTGGATAGGCCTATATAATATATAATAATTTGGGAGTTGCAACAAGTCGTAATATTTGTATGAGTGTATAGTCGTAATGTATACACCAAAATCGTAATAGTTGGCATCTCTGCATACATCCGAGATGAAGTGGACAGCAATTTTCGATCCTCAGGGTGAGTAATGTTTTGAATCGTTTTCACACGCTGCACCTCTTTTTCTTCCAACCATTCAGGATAAAAACAAAAGTAAGTCGGGTGAGAGCCATTGCAACTGACGCAATGAGGGTCCATTTAACACTCATAGGCATCGTTGTACTTGCCATCACAATGAGCACACGTCAAGAAACCACTACACGATGTTTGAGTGACATAACCACTGACACTGGAAACATCAGAGAGGGTTTGGAATGTATTACTGCACCCTGCAATTAAGATAACCTGCCTTGATGGTGGCAGGTGGACGTGGTGATGTAAATGTCAGAACAAGGATATTGATCGGCATCGTAATTCCATCTTTGCAAGTGGAGATGCGCCTCACTACAGAAACTACTTAGGTGGGAAAACCAGCGAGAATCTCTGACTCGGGGACGTTCTTCAAATCCCTCTCAATAATAACTCCTCATGATGAATGCAAAGTAACATGAGGTGTAACCTCAATAGGTATATCCTCAATCGCATTTTAGTGCAAGAGGAGTTTACTGTGTTGAGATGTGGATGTCTCCATCAGTATGTCACCAGATCGAAGCTTTTTGACTGACTTGGGAAAGCAAACAAGTCCTTCTCGTCCCTTCTGAATGAAAAAGGGAGACTTTGCCCTAAAGGTTTGTCTAAAAAAGAATGTAGTATAAGAGGTACACAACAGGCGTTAAAGATGTTAAAGATTGCTGTTCAGAATCTTCAAGACGTGGTCGTTTACCTATGGACTACTTTACACTATTTTAAAAGCTTTAGTTTGGAGGGTCCATAATAAAAGAGGAGTATTTTGGTGCCCACTGACCCCACCCATTATGGAGCTCTACCAGGAGATACACTACAATGGCAAACAAGGACACTGCAGCAACGCTAGGGTTTCATGAGCACTATTCCCAAACACCAGCATCAAATTCAATGTCCACAACACTTGTTAAGAACAAACACCTGATACTTGATTTACCCTAGCCCAAGTGGACCAGTCGATTGATCCTAGAGTGGCACCCCAAGGCCGCCCGTCTACAGGAATTCAAGGCCATAGTGGTGTGTTAGGGTTAGATCTTCAACCACCAGGATCTTTTCCTCACCTTCACGGGTCACCACGCACGGCAACCACGTGGGTGGATGTTTAGATCCCAGAGGAGGTAAACTGAAAGAACAGAACCTTCTCTGGGAGGTCCCCCCTCGCTAGTACAAGAATCTACACCGATGGGGAATATTGGGATTTCACCATCTACGATCTCAATATGCATAAAATGTTTTGTTTTTTGGGGGCAACAGGCCTCGAAAGGTTTGTTTTTTAATTTCGCGCAAAGCTACAATAGAGATATCTGCGCTAGCCGTCCCTAATTTAACAGTGTAAGACAACTAGTCATCAGTACCCACCGCCAACTCTTGGGCAGCTATTTTACCAACGAATAGTGGGATTCACCGTCACATTATAACGTCCCTACGCCTCAAAAGACGAACATGTTTGGTGCGACGGGAATTCGAACCTCCCGACCCTCCGATTACGAGCCGAGTGCCTTAACCACCTGGCCATGCCCGGCCGCCTCGGAAAAGAAACGTTTCAAAATGCAGTTAAACCTAATATCTAAAGTGACATTATCCCTAAAACGATACGAGAACTGTTTAATTTTCCATCGCTGAGATGAAATCATACTAATATGCTTAAGTGGTTAACGGCATTTATTAAAAAAACAGAAACGGAAAAAAAAAAAACTGCGAATTTAAATACGGCGCAAACGTGCTGAACACGTGCATTCTGTTAATCCATGCTATACGGAAAATGAAAGAAATGCATTGAAATACAGGATATTCACCCATCAGAGTCTAGAAAGAGATACCATGCCTTCTCGACACCTGGTTTTATTTACTTTTTAAGAGTATTTCAAGACGACCTTATAAACATTTCTTAATTTGGGTTACTCATGGACTGTTTGTAACATTACTCTTGGAAACCTAGGAGCTGGCTTCGTTGTCGTTTTTTAATTAATTAATGACTTCTTAAGTAATTAATTTCCGGAACAGTTTTCTGGTTTGTTTACTTTTTACCTCAAAGTAAATTGTTCAAAATATTGGAAGGGTGGGGAGTATATTGATACGCGATGTTTTCCTTAAATTAAAAGTTAAAACAACAAGGTGGTTTTTTAAGATTCTTCAGTGTGTAAAAATGAAGTGTTTCGCTTCTCCTTAATTCATCTTACTTACCACCTTGAAAATTACTGGTTATACTATTAACATAAAGGGCAATATTTTTGTGATTCTTTACTGTACTATGAATTTGATTTTAGTATAAAGATTTAGTTCGTATGTCTTTTGTGGGTTTATTAAAATTACAAAAATAACATATGTTGGATAGTTATCACACGTGGACAGTTAATGGCAAGTGAAACTTATTTATACATACATGCATACCACATCATATTACTGTATTCGAAACGATGTAAAGAACACAATACTAGAAGTCTCTATATTCAGCTGTGACGTCTTAGGAGATTGAATTAAGTGTTTTTGTAAAAGGTCAAATGTTTAGGAATCACGCACTGACTCCACTCAGTTTAAAACATGGCTGTAATTGGTGAACAATAGTTACGAACGAGTTCATTGTCATTATACACTAAGCAGCAAACGAAATTGGTTAAATATGTTTGTTAAATTATCTTTATATCAAATTCGAATACGCACAGAAGTGTGGAACAGTAAACAATTTATTTAGTTAGTACTAATGCTAAATATTAACATTTTCAACTCGTTCTTTTAATGTTTCATTTGACAATCACTGCGAATCATTTTCTATGATCTAACTTTTATTAGTCAAAACTTTGCCAAGTTTCTTTTATTTCCGACCACTCACTGTAACATTTTTTTCGTAACACATTACACAAAAACAACAATCGGGTTTTAAGAATTATAACCCCATCGTAGAAATAATTATCTTCGGTGTACGTATTGTTGTTGTCTGATAGGATCATACCAAAGCTGAGTAGTTTACTTTTGTTCTACAGGGTGGCCCGTAAGTCCCTACCCATCCATATGTTATTATGTTATATTCAATTACGCATGTATTATAAATTTGTTGTTGTTATTTTTTCAGAGAAATATGGCCAATGTAAGCCCATTTACACTTGAAGAGCGTATTGTGCCAAGTACGTGGGTACATGAGCGCAAGAATACTGGTGACACCACACAGATACACTGGATACATAAGATATATGGATAGGTAAGGGCTTACGGGCCACCCTGTACATCAATTTTCATTGTTGAAAACGTTACGATCAAACTATTAACTTAAACCTAATTATTCGTTGTAGTAGCTAGTCATTGTCAGCATTAACTTTTTTGTGTGCGGTTAATTTCTTTCTTTCAACAGTTTCTATTAACTATTATTACAATTTGTACAATTTTTGTGCTGTTTTCGTGCGTGTTTTATTTTTAGTTTATTAATTTGTCTTTCAGGTACCATAGTGATTCATTATTCTTTTGTTTCAACAGTTGTGCTAATTCTTCTATTGTACTTTTTTTATATTGATTATAAACGATTGGAAGCACAAAGACCACCACTATATGCCATTTTATTTCTTAAGTTTTTACAACATCAAATGAATATTTAACTAACCAATCACACTTATAAATTTTAAAGCAGTAGTAGTTTAAAATATCTTTTATTGAATATTTTGCCAAGCATTGGATCTAATTCTGCTATTTCTCATGTTACAACTATTGTATGTTTTCTAATATGAAAGTTTATTTTTCACTAACATATCTGAATTAGATGTTTTATAATTTGTAAACACCGAGTTGACACTTTATTTCATTAACACTTACTGTAAGAGGCTCACATCACCGTTAGAGTTGCTGTATTGTTAGTCCTATGCTTACAGATCTCTTGAATATTTTAACTAAATATTTCACACGCCTAAAATGTGATAGAAATATAATGATATGGTTTACAAAGTACATATACTACTAGCATATAAATATAATTAGATAACACTGACCTGAGCATTTCGGCAAGTAATGGAACTTTACCATAAAACGATCTTTATATTTCTGCATTTGCAAAATGATACTTTAATTAAGCTTGACTAGTTACGTGAAAACGCCTGACTTTTGTGGTAAAAATATGAACGTTGGCAGATTAATTACATAAATAGATACAAAAGTGGTTAGGCTTAAAGAAATTCTGGATTAATGTTATCACTTAGAAACTTTACTGTAGTTGGGTGATATTTCTCCCAGATACCAGAAAATATATATACGTATTCTCAAAGTTTATGACATTCAATGTCACATTAGTCTAATACTGTAATATTACTTTATTACAACTTCACGCCCGCTTACCTTGTCTGCCTTCGCTACAATTGCTTCTCCTTTCACTACATCATTTGTATACAACACCACAGAAAGTACAACAACAGCTCCACATAAATTATGCCACATTCCCAACAGCTTTTGTCCACAAACTTGGAATGATTTATTTACAAAATAAAAATATTATTATCACTATTTCATATTACGTCTTACTCACCGAATAATACCACACCTTTCAACTGAAACAAGAATAGAATATAACTCCGTGCCTCTATACTTCAGTGTCGCTAGCCCCCTTTTTATTTTTGTCCAATCACAAGTAGGCATTTACCAGCTTATTGTGCCATCTAGCGATTTTTAACGTAGTTCTTGATCGACCGAAAAACTAGTAAAATGACAAACTCATCGGTAATATTTTAGGTTTAAAACAATTTACGTGACAAGAAACAGAATAAAACAAACTAATTAAATTGTTATATCTGAAATTAAATAAGAAAAAGAAAAACACACACATAAAGAATTCCTGTTTTCTTTTATTCGTGGATGATAATACACAAACAAATGACTTACTAAACAAAATGTTTGAAATTATTAACAAGCGATTTATTTTATCATTTTCAAAATATATTTTCTTAACGTTGTTCCACGTAAATTTAAATAAGTAGAAATCACTACATAAATAATTATGCAAATCTATAGTTCTTTTTTAAAAAAAATAGACACTTTCCATCTGCTTTTTATTGAAATTTAATTAGATACATTAAAATCTGAAATGTTCGTTAATTATATTTAACTTGGAATTCTTGCCTTTTATTAATAAAAATAGAAGAAATACGCCACAATGGAGTTTCCAAGTTTGTTTTTTTTCGACAGCAATTTAATGAAATCGTTTCCATTTGGAAAAACTACATAAAATAAATTATTAGTTTATCCAGAAATAAATGTCGGAATTCTCACGATGACATTTAGAAGCTGAATATTGAATAACTTATCGTTGGTTGCTTGGTTTAATCCAACGTTTGTCGCTTATAAGGTGTATTAACTGTCTGCTGTTTCAACTCTACTCAGAGTAAGTTCCGCAAACCGCAAACCCCAAGGCAGCATAAACAAGAAGGGCTTTCGTTTAATTTTCCTCTACGACTTCATACTTGGATGAAAAGCGACCTAAAACTACATGGAACATCAACCAGGCTTTCGACCATGGATCTTTTACTGAACGTACAGTTCAGCGTTGATTCCAAATGTTTTGACATGGAGGTGAAAGTCTTGAAGACCATGAAGGTCGTGGAAGGAAGCCATCCTTAGATGAAAACACATTAAGGGAAGCAGTTGAGAGAGACTCTTGCACAACAGTACGTGAGCTTGCAGAAAAGCTAGGCACAAGCAAATCAAGCATTGCCAATCACCTGAGGGCGATTGTAAAGACGAAAATGTTGGATAAGTGGGTTCCGCATGAGCTAGCTGAAGTTCAACAAAATCGGTGTTATAAGACCTGTCAAGGATGACGCTCCAAAAACTGAACGAATTGGGAATCGAGTTTCTGCTTCATTCACCTTATTCTCTAGACCTTTCCCCTACAGATTTTCATTTTTTCAAGTACTTTGACATCTTTTTGAACAATAAATGCTTTCAAACCAAGGCAGCTGCAGAAGAAGCTTTCAAGAAGTTCACTGACCGTAGAAACTCTAATTTCTATAGCAGGGGCAGAAACAGCATCGTTACACGTTGGTAAAAGTGTATTGAAGCAAATAATGCTTACTTTGATTTAAGTATGTTTTACAACACTAGTTTATACTTTTCCAAACTTCGCAGTTCAAAAAGCGACATTTATTTCTGGACAATTTAATAATATTTTAAGAAGTTTTAAGCCTATTTTATATTCATTTATACATATATCTGTGTATATATTGTATTCTCATTTCTACGTCCCTTGCTGAGACAGCGGTAACTCTATGAATTTACAATGCTAAAATCAGAATTTCGATTCCTCTAAGTGGACTCAGCAGCTAGCCTTCCCTTAGTAGCACAGCGGTACATCTGTGAACTTACATCGCTAAAAACCGAGTTTTGATACCCGTGGTGGGAAGAGCACAGATAGTTATTTGTGTAGCTTTGCGTTTAACTTCAAACAAACTCATTTCTTTTTGGTTATTTTCTTTACCCGTACAAACAATGACTTAAGTCAATAATATAAGGTCTAGTAAAAATATATTCTAACAAACAGTGGCGCCCCCAATAGCCAGCGGTATGTTCGCTGGCTTACGACGCTTAAAATAGTATTTCTATACAGATGTGGTTGACAAAAAACAAATAGCCCATCGTGAAGCAGCAACCAAACCCAAAAACTAAAAATAAAAAAGTAAAGTCACTTTGTGTCTCAAAGATAAATCAGTCAGCTTATATTGCTAAACATTGAGTTTTGATATCATTCGCAATGGGTAAAGCAGGGATAGCCCGTTATATAACTTCATGTGCTACAAAAATAACAACAAAAATCAAGCCATATAGAGGCTTTGATGCGGAAACAATACTTAGTGCGACCGAATATACAATGATTTAACCAAGCGTCGAAATTCCCAAACTGGTCTCGTTCTACAAATTAAAAAATATATATTTCCCATCATACTGTAATATCACAGGTCATGTGACGAGTAAATCGATAAAACATGCTTTAACAACACAACAGATCTCAAACTGATATGGAAGATGTTTTACAAACATCTGTTCTTCCAGCAGTATGTCACCAAGCTGAGGTCTTACCACCAAGTTCCAATCTATATGAGAGTTTCCGTTGAAAAGGAAGCCCAGTTGGATCATACAGTTGAAAGCAGTAGAAAAATATATTTCGTTACCGGTTTAGGCAACAAGTCTCTGATACCTCAAAAATGAGGAATAGTCTATTATATCACACCATAACGATCGAGTTTGAGAAATATTCATTTCTTTAAATCGATAAAACTACACTTGTGCTACAGTTACTTGGTTCAAACTGTTAAAAAAATACAAAAAATAAAAAATAAAAGAAAATTTAACTCATCTCCTAGGTAACTATGAGTATTTTAATACGTTTAGAGAAATACAAGATAACTCATAAACACTGATATTGTCGTTCTGAGCACACTCAATGTAGTTTTACTCAAATGTCTAATTGTGACATTTGAAATTTGAAAACCTAAAATGTCACACATTCAAGCGTAATTATAGTGTCATTTTCATTCAACCTATGTAGCATTTAATTAGTTTGTACAATTAAAACATACAAACAAAATGCACAAAGAAACATTAACAGTTATAACAACAAAATAAAATGGTTTCATAAGAATTTGCATTCGATATTATGGGTAATACCAAAGTAAAACTTTTATAAAATAATTCAAAATATTTTGTTCTTAATTACTAATTCATATAATTAATTTGAGAGATAACATTTAAAATATGTACACAAATATTGTCAAGGAAGTTACTTTCGTTTTTTATTCTTATATTCATTATTTGCTTACTTGTACTTTTAGACAGTATTTCTCAGTCCTTTGTGTGGGTTTTCTCGAAATGCCTTGCCTTTGATTGGTTTGTTTTGAATTTCGAGCAAAGCTCCGTGAAGGCTATGTCCGTTATCCGTGCCTAATTTAACAGTGAAAGACTATAAGGATACTCTTTTACTAACAAACAGTTGGATTGGCCGAAATATTATAACCATCCTCCCCACGGCTGAGAGGGCGAGCACATTTAGTAGGACAGGGAATCGAGCCTGCGACCCTCAGATTGCCCTAACCACGTGGCCATGCCGGGCTCTTGTGTTTGATAACTCTGATATAGACAAAATCACTTACACATTTTTTATTTATTGCATAACCTATATTTATATGTATATTTATTTAAAAGCAAATGTGTGTTTATGAGCGATGTTTTTTTTCCGGTGTGTTGGCTTAGCGAAGATAGCGCCTGATATGACTTTGCGCTTGAATATAGATATATTTATGCATACACAAACTGGAGTGTCGTTACGAAGCGACATGGTTTTAACATATTGCTGTTGGTGTTTTTGTGAATGAACACTATGTATTAAAATAATATTGACAGTAGATAGTGAAATCATGTTATCAGTTTTATTTCTCCCGTACGCAGTAACTTTCTCCCAGAGGAGTTTTTGAGGTGTGTTTATTCCAAGGAAACGAAACCTTTATAGCCGTATCTGTTATTTTTTATAAACATGTCTTCGCTGTTTTGTAATTCTAAGTGCCAGTTTTCATTGTTGAATGACTCTAAACGTCCACCGTAGTCAGAAGGTAAAATATCAGAGGGCATATATTGATGCAGAGACGTAAAGTCGTTTCCATGGGTATATATCTGAAACGAAATAACAGTGTGCAAAGGAAACGCATGACTTAAAGGCCCAAGAATATACACTAACGTGTCCGAAATTTGTTATGAGAGATGCATACTCAAAAACACTTTTACGTTTTAAAATATACAATTTAAGAAAAAAAAAAAAACTCGGCACAGAGGCAATCTTCCAGTAAGTCAGAAATGAAAAAAATATATATTTCAATTTATTTTAATTTATTTAGATAAAAGATAGATTAGTTACAAATATATGCGCTCATTGAGCAAATCAAGGTGAAGATACGACACTAAAGTAGTAACATGTACAAGATAAAAACTTTTTTCCACGACCTTGACTTTCTGAGTCACTGTAGAATCTAAACATAAGTAGTGCCATCTGTTGGTTATTATTTACAATTATGATGCTAATTTAACAGTTTCGTGAGAGTCCACTGATCCACCACATTTATTACTTTTTAGAATTGATTCATGATTACAGGTCCGCTAAACGAGGAAGTTGGTTTGACAATCATGAGATCTGATTAAAACAATAGGGTATACATTATGAATAAAAATCTATTTACATGTAATACGTCAACGAACATAATATACAATGCCCGTTTTAATCCCATTAAGCCCTTACAAGAAGGAAAACGATTACTCTTGTAGATCAGAACAAAAATACCAAAAAAACAATAACAAAATCTCACCCTATTTTTTAGCTTTTCGTTTAAGAATGGCTTCAAGAGGTTAAATAGTACTCCAAAGAGTGTGGGCTCATTGACAATATGGATATCTCTAAACCGCGCAGGGAAGCAGTCCTGAAAAAAAATGAAAAAATAATAATAATATATATGCTATTGTTCGTTTGATATTGACAAATGTCTATTACAGGAGTGAAAACCTATTGATGTAGCAAACCGTATTTCTGTGCTCAGCTTGTCACTCTACAGTCTTGACAATCAATTATACACTACGTTTGTTGTTCGTAATGATGGTTATGTACTATTTTTGAGATACAATTGGATCGTGTTTATGAAAAGTGGTTAAACACTCCAATGATTAGATGGACTGTGCTTATGAGCAGTGGTTAAACAAGGGGTCATTGTCCATAATTTGCAGAAGACATTAAAAGGATGGGACTCATTGACGAAAAGAGCACTTCTCAAGAAACATAAAACAAACTTTTTTTAACATTTTCTAAATGTTAGAAAAGATGATGGGGATTGTTGGTTGTTTCAAGCACACATGCGATGCTAATTCAGAAGAAGCAAACATATCCTCTCATTCAATGGTGAATTTTTGCTTCTTAATACTTAATGGCAAATTAGCAAATTACAGAGGGGGAGAGTATGAAATCGCAAAGTGAATCAAATAACTCGTACACATATATTGATTGAGTAAAGAAATAGTCTTTCATTTTTCAAGGGGGAAGTACCTCATTGCCAATAGAGGAATGGTGTATGGATGATAAATCTTTATTTGCTATGGATTACTGACTTCTTTTAGTACATAATAGGGTTGAGAATTTCCATGTGATTTCAACAAATTTTGATTTATATTTGAAACCCGATTTTAGAGTATAAAAATCAATCAGTTAGTATACCATATTTTTGGAACTTACATAAGTGATTAGAAATACCAAAAGCTGATATTCGACAAGAAATTCGTCGTGTATTACACATATTCATTTGTGAGTATCCAAATAATTAACATGCAGGGTTTATAACTTTAAAATCGTCTGGTAAACAATAATTTACCTGTACTAAAGCTATAATTCGGCGAGTGTGGTTTGGAGTAATCAGGCGGAAGTGACTAAAACTAAAACCTTCGAGATCCATAATTGCTGCTATTCCATGTTTTTGGGTAGCCTCATCTACAATAGCTTTTTCTAAACACATCATGTTAGCCCGAAAAATATCGTCTGCGTCGAATTTAGAAGTATTCCATGAGCCTAAGAAAAAAAAATGTTTTAAGCGTACTGAGGTTTAAAAATAACAAAAACCTTTACGAGATCACCAGAAAGTTCCACAATAAAATTCCAACACTTAAATCATTTCTCGGGTTTAACGATTTCATTTCCTATTAAAATCTATAACGGTAAAAGTATAAACCTGTATTTGTATTTCATGTTTATGGGACGTTACTAATGGTCAGAGAGAAGGCAGTCAGTCAGCATTACCCTTTCTACCCACCATTCACAGTAAGAGATTGACCGTTACTCTTATAATGCAACCATTGCTGAAAGTGCTTAGAATATTTTATAAAAAATTACAGTGTCAATTGTATAATGTGAGACCCAGCATGGCTAGATGGTTAGGGTGCTCGACTCACAATTTGAGGATCGCGGATTCGAATCCCCTTCAGATCAAATATGCTCGCCCTTTCAGGTGTGGGGACGCTATAATAATACTCCCACGGCGGAAAGGGCGAGCATGTTTGGTGACACGGAGATTCGAGCCCAAGACCCTCAGATTGCGAGTTGAGTGCCCTAAACACTTGGCCATGCCAGACCTGTGAAGAAGGACAATACTGTTTCACTTACTCGTTTTGAAGACAAAAATTGCTGCACCAGATGGCGCTCGATGAGGTAATATTCCCTGGATGTTGTCACTAAAAATTTCTTTCATTGCCGAAGGTAGAAAATCTTGAAAGAGTACCGGGTTATCTACACGTAATCTGTAATACTTTTGCAGTAAGTGTAAAGCTCTGTCTGGGTCAAACTTTCTAGAACGAAGAAATTTCAGGAGAAATTCATCATCGAGTGGAATCGCAAGGTCGGGGTCGCCTAAAAGACATATGGTGGATCTTTATTTTGGTTTAATTGTTCAAGACACCAGTGACAACGTGAGGAAGGCTTAGGAAATGGCGCTCACCATAACTATTTATGTTAAACAAGTACTGCCCTTTTGTTATGGTTCTCCATTCGATTATTTGAGGTAGACACAGCTTTTCTTCCAAATAATTGATACATTAAACTCAGATATAATTATTTATTTTTCTTTAGGCATAAACTCGGCTAAATATTATTGCTACTTTAGAAATATTTTTCTTCTAAAATTATATCAGTGAACGAATTATGTGTATATGTGTGTATTTTTTTACAGCAAATCCAAATCGGGCTGTCTGCTGAGTCCACGATACAATTCGATGTTTAGGGTTATGAGCTCTTAGGCTTAAAGGTGGGCCCGCGACTTTGTAGAAAAAACTCCGTGGCTTAAAAAAACAAACAACAAACGTATATAAGCTATTAAAACAGAAACAATCGATTAAAAATAATAAATATTGTCAATATAACGAAAATTAATTGTAATACCTCACGTGTACCGTTACAGACCAATATAATGACCAAATTAAACACAAAAGATATAGTTATAGTGGTAGAAAAAATGGTTTATGTTTAAAGCTTCCTTGTTTGCAGTTGAGAACAAAGTTATACGATGTACTCTGCCCACCTCGAGAATCGAAACCCGGTTTCTAGCATTGTAAGTCCACGGATGTGCCTTTCTGCCAGCAGACTCCATATTGGTTGACCGCGGAGATCGGACGAGACCCGAATTATGCTTAGAGCAGGGGTTCCCAACCGGTGTGGGTCGCGACCCCCCAGGGGGTCGCAAAGCCTTGGCAGGGGAGTAGCGTAGCCTTGTTAGAAGTAGCTTGGGATAACAATAATTTTATTTCATCAATTACATTTTCATGCTCTTACATTTTTTTTGTTTCGGTGCAAAGCAAAACGTGTGCTACGTTAGTTCAATGTCATTAGGTGATATTATGGGTGTATGTATGCGTGCCTGTGAGTGAATGTGTATGTGTCTGCAACTGTATGTATGTGTGTACTAGTGAGTAGCGAGTATGTGAGTGCACGCGCATGTACGTATGCTTGTGTGTCTGTTTAGCTGTGATGAAGTGTGTGTGTGCTCGCTGTCGACACGCGAGTCACATGTCCGTTGCTGATTGGTGGATGACGAATCGCGCGACTGGCCACGCTCCCTTCCCTCCCAATACTTACCCCATCATTACTCTACCTGCACCCCCCCCCACAAGTAGTCAGTGTAAGATCTACAGTTGCCAAAGCGTTCAATATTCAACATTTTTATTTTATTTTAACAAGGAGATAAGTAAGCAGTAGAGGTGAGTTGTGTCCATGGCTAAATGGCGCAGATACTCAGAATGCTACCTCAACATTGGCTTCACCACTGTGCTCGCCAACGATGGCATCGAGAAACCACAGTGTGTTTTGTGCCATGCTGTCCTGAGTGCAGAGTCAATGAAACCATCAAAACTCAAGCATCATCTCGAGACGAAACATCCACAACACGCAAAGAAGGGTTTGGATTTCTTCAAACGGCATGAACGGTGTCTTAAAAGCCAAAGAATCGATAGAAGTGGGTCGTTTCAGCAGCAGAGTGCAACCGTAGTGGAAGCTTCATATGAGGTTGCATTCTAAATTGCTAAACAAAAAAAGCCTCACACGATTGGAGAAACACTTCTTAAACCCTCCATGATGAAAGCAGTAAATCTTATTCTTGGAGAAGCCAGTGCAAAGAAGATGCAGCAAGTATCCCTGTCAAATAATACTATACGGAGGCGCATTTATAAAATGTCTATGGATGTGAAGGAACAGGTTTTGACCGAAATCAAGGGTTCCCCTTTGTTCTCCTTTCAGCTCGACGAGTCAACAGATGTAAGTTCATGTTCTCAGTTGCTTGTCTTCGTGAGATACATTAATTCAGGTGACATCAAAAACGAATTCTTATTCTGCAGTGCATTTGAAACCACAACAAAAGCTGATGATGTCATGGAAAACGTTTCAACTTTTTTTCAAGACGAAGATCTTCAATGGGAAAACGTGTGTGGGGTTTGTACGGATGGGGCACCGGCTATGCTGGGATTGAAATCAGGATTCCAGTCGAGAGTGAAGAAGCTAGCACCTCAAGCAAAGGGCATCCACTGCATGATTCATCGATATGCTCTCGCCAGTAAGATCTCCCTGCCTCTCTGCAGGAAGTGCTTGAATCTGTAATCAAAATTGTAAATTATGTGAAGACTCAAGCACTCAACACTCGCCTATTCAAAGAACTATGCAAAGACATGAAGTCCTTCTCTTCTACACAGCAGTACGTTGGTTGTCGAAAGGAAACGTTATTAATCGTGTCTTTGAAATGAAAGATGAAATAAAGCTATTCCTGGAGACTGAAGAAAGGAAAGATCTTGTAGCTCACTTCGAAGATGAAGCATGGGGTAAAAGGGTTGCATTCCTGGCCGACATTTTTGACCAGCTGAACAAGCTCAATTTGAAGCTTCAAGGAAGGGAAACACATGTTCTCCTTTTTCAAGATAGTCTTCGGGCCTTTGTTTCCAAACTGCAGAACTGGCGTCGGAAAACCAATCTTGGAAACATCGCTATGTTTGAAAAACTTTGTGGAGTGACGGATGAGTCTCAGATCCAACTGGATCCGTTCCTCCAGGATGAGATTACCGAACATCTTCAGTCTCTAGAAAAGGAAGTCGAGCGTTACTTCCCTGAGCTATCACGGGAACAGGAGGCCCTGGTAAAGAACCCATTTTGTACTGAACTTGATGTATCCAGCATCCCAGATGATATCCAAGATGAATTTCTGGATCTAAGGAACGACTCTTCAGCTCGTGATCTCTTCAAGGTGAAATCCGTGACTCAATTCTGGTGCGCTATGTATCAGTCATACTCCAAAGTCAGCATGATAGCTTTACGTGTCCTTGTTCCATTTGCTTCTATCTACTTGTGTGAGGCAGGATTTTCCACTCTTGTCAATATAAAAACAAAGAATAGGAACAGATTGGATGTTGGAGATGACATGAGACTGGCTCTAACAAACGCTCGGCCACAAATTTCAAAGCTTGCTGCTGAAATGCAACATCAGGCATCTCACTAGCTGGGTTGGATAGCTGTTCAAACCTATGTTAATATTATTTTAAGAAATATATGTTCTTTTTTGTGAATTCAGGTTGGACCAATGTGATTTAATTTGCTATTAAATAATTACAGATAATTAAATATTTTTTTAGATGTTTCTTTCTTTCTCCTTCACAGAAAATAAAAGAAAAATTAAGCTGCTGATAGTAAGCCCTAAGTAGGGGGTCACATGGGTTTCAAACTTTTAGGTAAGGGGTCGCTAGTGCCAAAAGGTTGGGAACCCCTGGCTTAGAGCATTCATGGGTACTTCATCTTATACGGACGTCATCAATGTGTGGAAATTTAAACCCAAAATAACCAACTTCCTCCTCCCCTCATTAAGTTGAAGTAAAATCTATACGGTTATTGGTCATCCTGCTGTCACAGCTAGAAACATTTTCCCGATATTTTAAAAGAATGAAGACAATTCAAAGAATTTTAGAAAATCATTTTGAACAAATTCTATAAATATCTTACATAAGAGCATTTTTATTTACATTTAAAAGATGGTGCTGAACGTTGCTGAGCACAAAGTTGCACAAAGGACGATCTGTGCTCTGCACATCACGGGTATTGAAGCTCGGTTTCTAGCAGTACAAATCCGCAGACGTACTGCTGTGTCACTTGTGGAGGAACAGATTAGTCTGTTTTGTTTTTTGAATTTCGCGCAAAGCTACACGAGAGATATCTGCTCTAGCCATTCCCAATTTAGCAGTGTAAGACTAGAGGAAAGGCCACTAGTCATCACTACCTACCGCCAACCTTTGGGATGCTCGTTTACCAACGAATAGTGGAATTGGACGTCACATTATAACGTACCCACGGCTGAAAGGGTGAGCACGTTTGTTGTGACGGGGATTCGATCCTATGACCCTCAAATTGCTAGTCGAATGCTTTAACCACCTGGCCATGCAAAGGCCTGGCAATCTGGAAAGAATATTCTCTCGCGCTCTTTACTTTTCTTGTTCTAAGTGCAACTGAAACAATGAACAATGTTATAATTTTGGTGCTAAAGTTGCCAAACAATTGAGTATGGACTTACGAGTTTCGCTTAACTTTTGTTTTAATATAAAAAATCGTCGATACTTTTGTTGTAGTTTCTGTTTTTTAACTTTTCAAAATAATGTGAAGTATTTACCTAAAACAAGGTTTCTGAAAATTTGGATTTCTCTGCGCCGGTTGACTCGGTCGTTTTTGACTGGAGATCTGTGATGTTCCATACAAGCCGGTATCTTCCCAGTAGTTTCAGCTGAACTACTGTATTGTGAATTATCTTCTTTGTTGTTGCTTTTCTGGCTGACGTGTTGTTTAGTTGCTCTCTGGTCCATCAGGAGAAATATCACTGTTGCAATAGATTATGACAAAAAAGAAAGAAAGAAATTCATGATTTACATTTTGATTTATTTGTTAGTTTTTTTTAATTTCTCATGAAACTTCACAAGGACTATCTGCTCTAGCCGTCCCTAATTTAGCAGTGTAAGACTATTCATCACCACTCACCGCCAACTCTTAGGCTACTCTTTTACTAAGGAATAGTGGGATTGAGCGTCACATTATAATACCTCCAAGGCTGAAAAGGCGAGAATGTTTGGTGAGACGGAGAATCAAACCCGCGACCTTTGGATTACGAATCAAGTGCCGTAACCACCTGGCCATGCCGAGGCCTCACCTTCTTGGATAAACGCCTTGTCATGACAACTACAACTAACAATTACAGAAAAACATAATTTACTGAAGTATTAAATATTTAAATAATACATCACCAAATAAACTATTCAGTATTCTATAAAACTAATAGTATAAAGTCATATATTCTATATTCGTTAAATGTATTTTAACAATTCCAAGCACTTATATTCCAAACACTTTTAAATAATTTAAAAGTTTGCGTGTGATTTGGTACTTAGAACATGCGACTCACAATATGATCGTGAGATCGAAATCTGCCGCTGAACATGTTCACCCTTTCACTTGTGAGAACGTTATGATGTTCAATTAATTCCACTACTCATTGATAAAGGTGCGTCCAAGAGTTGACACCAGGTGTTACCAGTCGGCCAGCTTTCTTGTGATAGACTTATTAGCTTTGCCATCAACAAACCAAACAAACTTTCTCATGCTGGTGAAGTGAAATTATGACGGTGGGTCCACACCGCCCTCCCCTGGGGACAAACGAAAGGGGTGTTTAGTTTTTAAGTCATTCACACCAGTTATCAGGTAAGTCATTTGACTGACATAAGACGTGCTTTCATCCATATAATGGTTAAAATATGGCGGAAAATCAGTGCTTGGAATAACAGCACAACTGTTATTGTATGCATTTGGGTGACTCTAATCACATTTAATGATTTCACTATTTCATTTTTGTACACAGTCTTGATTATAGTATGAAGTAGCATCTATTAATATTTGAATAAGTTAATGTAAATGAAACTGATATAACTCGTTAACGTGTATAATTCTTAAGCGAGGCGGAGCATACATGACGAAAAAACCATGTGGGAAAACAAAGGAGTCCATATGCAAACATTTACAGTAATCTTCCAATAATACGTTTATGTTTGTTTCTTGCTGTTAAGCACAAAGCTACACAATGGGCTATCTGTATTGTGCCCACCACGAGTATCGAAACACAAATTTTCTAAAGTTCTAAACCTGCAAACTCACTGCGAAGTTTAAAAATTTTTATCAACTGGTGGGAGAGAAGTTAAGATTAGAAAGATAGAATTAAATGTTCATTACACTTTAATCGTACGAAGAACATTAACTATTAAAATGGATTAGAAAGATAGAATTAAATGTTCACTACACTTTAATCGTACGAAGAACATTAACTATTGAAGTGAATTACTGATGTTATACTAATTAGATTACATTCAGAATGTCATCACTGAGTCTGCCTTCCAGTGTCACAGTGGAGTGTCTGTGGACTGATACTGCTAGAAACCGGGTTTCAACACTCGTGGTGAGCAGAGCAAAGATAGCTCTTTGTGCTTAATTAATAAATTGTGCTTAATATCAAAAAACTGCTGAATCTATTTTCCTACGCGATAGATAGAGTTAATTACCTGTAAGTGTTTTAACATGAATTAATACCAATGATCTCAACACAAGTGAAGAATTTATTTAAGAAAGGTAATTTAAGCATTTAAAAATATATGTCTTCTGGAAACTATCGAAAATATTCTGTCCATATGTATATATATTTGTAAGTCATGTACGTATATGTAGAAGATAATACCAAAGTATCTTCACAATGGAGAAACGGCTATAAACATGTCAACTGGAGACATTTTCTATGGTTTTACTGATTACTCCTTTTTACTTATTGTAAGCACAATCTAGCGGAAAGATGAAAAATCAAAGTAGTTTGACAAATAGCATTTTCTTGACAGGCACCAGTTTCAAATAATTAGATGCACCTTTCGTATCTCACAGAAAATTCATAATGGTGATATCCTGAAACCTCAAGATCCATGGTGATGGTATGGTTACTTTGGAGAAAAACAATCCTGCTATTCTGAAACACTAAAATCCATGGTGATGGTACGATTACCTTGGAGAGAAACAATCCTGCTATTCTGAAGCCCAAAGATCCATGGTAATGGTATGATTACTTTGGAGAGAAACAATCCTGCTATTCTGAAGCCCAAAGATCCATGGTGATGGTATGATTACTTTGGAGAGAAACAATCCTGCTATTCTGAAACCCAAAGATCCATGGAGATGGTATGATTACTTTGGAGAGAATCAATCCTGCTATTCTGAAACCCAAAGATCCATGGAGATGGTATGATTACTTTGGAGAGAAAAACTTGGAGTATCCAAATCTTTGGTTCTATCAAAAATATATGGAAGACGGCAACTACTTGTGAAATACACTAACATAAATATATCGACAGCACGTTTTCCAAGACGAGTACTTCTCTTATAGTTATTGCCATAAACTAGAATACCGTAGCTGGTTAATATTCGTAGTTCAGCAGCTAAGTTATGAATACATCTTTAACCATGGGTAGGGTTAATCCTATACAATGGAATAAAAGCCACGAGTTCCGAATAGCTTCAGTTGTTTTATTAACAATTCAGTAATGTCTTCGTCACAAATAAAACAAATATAATTTAAACAAACGGTATAACATTATAGCGGTTAGTTTGTGTTCCAACACACATAACCACAAAGACAGGTACGTGACACACAAAATTGTATAACATTATAGTAGTTAGTTTGTGTTCCAACACGCATAACCACAAAGACAGGTTGGTCACACACACAACTGTATAACATTATAGCGGTTAGTTTGTGTTCCAACACGCATAACCACAAAGACAGTCTTTGTATAATGCTTGAACATCAACTATTGAGAAGTTCTCGTATACTATACTTCGATTTCAAAAATCATTACTTTTTACAGTATAATTTCTGAAGGAAAGGAATCTAATATTTAAATAAAAACATGCATATTTGTTTTTACTGATAATGTGGCGAAGGGGCAGTCGTTCTTGTTTTCAACCTAGTTAATATGTAGTAAACACTTCGATCCGTAAGTTTAATTTTATAAAAGTCTTTGGTTTGGTTGTACTTTAGTACAAAGCTAGACAAAGAGCTATCTGTGCTCTCCCCACTACGGGTATCGAACCTCCGTTTCTTCCGTTACAGCTCCACAGACACGCCGCTGTGCCACTGGAAGGCAAGTCTTTAGTTCAAACGTTGTAAGAATTAGAATATATAATATGTACTTGTTCTTAATACTGACTTCCACAAATAAAAAGACATTTTCATGAGTACCGAGAGGAGAATTTCGATGATGTCAAGCGAACCGTCCATTAAGCCATTTCTTTATTACCTCAGCAATTAACCTAGAACTGTCACATACTAGTTTAGAAATAGTGTAGAATACTCCCGAATAAACCTTCTAGCAAAACGTTCATGCATTAAGTACTGTTTATGTGAATTTCGCGCAAAGCTACACGAGGACTATCTGCGCTAGCCGTCCCTAATTTAGCAGTGTAAGACTAGAGGGAAGGCAGCTAGTCATCACTACCCACTGCTGCTAACTCTTGGGCGACTCTTTTACCAACGAATAGTGAGATTGACTGTAAAATTATAACGCTCCACGGCTGAAAGGGCGAGCATGTTTGATGTGATGGGGATTCGAACCCGTAACCCTCGGATTACGAGTCGAGCGCCCTAACCACTTGGCCATGCCGGGCCTATGTATTAAGAAACTAACAATAAAGACTTTCACGTATTAAGAAACTAACAATAAAGACTTTCATGTGTTAAGTAACTAACAATAAAGACTTTCACGTATTAAGAAACTAACAATAAAGACTTTCATGTGTTAAGTAACTAACAATAAAGACTTTCATGTGTTAAGTAACTAACAATAAAGACTTTCATGTATTAAGAAACTAACAGAAAAAAATTTTCATGTGGTAGGAAACTAACAGTAAAGACTTTCATGTGTTAAGTAACTAAGAGAAAAATTTTCATGTGGTAAGAAACTAACAGTAAAGACTTTCATGTGTTAAGTGACTAAGAGAAAAAATTTTCATGTGGTAAGAAACTAACAGTAAAAACAAATGGTTTGTAATTTTTGGTTGTAATGTTTATTGGTTCAACAATCAAAATAATTTGTAGGATGTGGACCAGTACTTGTGAGTTGTAACACGGTGTCCGCAGCGCTAGAACAGGACATTCTGCGCCATTGCTGTTGTTGTTTTTGTTCTAAAGTAGGAAGTAACTATTAAAAGATTTCATGAAGAAACGCACCCACGAACCAAGCTCAGAAACAGGTTTCAGGATCAGCTAGTTAGGTCACCCGTGTTATGACACAAAGTCGGGTCACTCATCTTCAAACTTTCTAGCGAATTTAGTTCAAGGTAACATCTACCGACATTTTTGCACTCATCCATGTACAGTTGCGTAATGCTGAAACCAATTGTGTGTAGCACGTGTAGAATAAAATAAAAATTTAGCCTATTCTGTAATTCTAAAATTAGTAACGTCTTTTCAAACTGGTCAGTATTAGTATAGTATCGACATACTGCCCAAGACTGACTAGTGGATTAACTGACAGTATTTTTGTCTAAATTTTTAACTGAGGAAACAAAGAAACCACAGAAGTTTAGAAAACGTTCAAAAGCAACGGATCCCTATAGCCTAAATCGGTAATTCTGGAATTGAACCTCAGAGTATACAGTGGAATTTCTACGATTTTTATTATTATTACTGATTGAAGGAGTGGGGAAAAAAAGATGAACAGTAAAGGATTAAGTTTTATTAAGTACAAATGAAATAGTTTTTTTATTTCAACTTTGAGAAAAGTCTATTTTTTTCTATTATCACAAGTTCATTGTTTGCACGGTTTTACAACGGTTAGACAATATTTCACATTGCCATTAAACCTAAATCCGTAGCCCCCCAGTGGCTCAGCGGTATGTCTGCGGACTTACAACGCTAAAAACTGGGTTTCGATACCCGTGGTGGGCAGAGCACAGATAGCCCATTGTGTAGCTTTGTGCTTAATTCAAAACAACAACAACAACCTAACTCCGAGGTCACATCTGATTGGAGATTTTTCTCTGAATTAAAGTTGCATAATATGACTACCTTCCCCACCCCCAAAAACAACAACAACACACTTTCAAGCCACTGAGAGTCATACAGTAGGGAGAATTTATAATCTTAGAAGACTAATTCGTAATATTTAAGTTGAAAAGGGAAATATCAGCAAAAGGGATCTGAAGCTATTAAGAGTATGCACAAGAAGGTTTATTGTTGTTGTTTTTAATGATAATTTTCCTAATATGTTTTATAATAGTTTAAATATTCGTTTAAGAAAAGAAAATCCTGTGGAGAAAAACGTTTACAGAACATACTAAACTATGACAACAGCTGAAAAACGTGTTCACCTTTTTTCGATTTAATGCTTGTAAAATATCTTTATTTTAAAGTATTTAATTATTATTTTAACCCTGAACTAAAATTTGTTTACATTTGTTTGTATTTCTATTTTTTGATTTACGTTTTCCTGTAAATGTATTGCGAATTCCTTGGGGTTATGGGTAAAATGGAAACACAGAACAAGGGAACAAACTTTGAATTTTATCACAATTTTATTAAAAGTCTGAAACATCTAGAAACATTTTTTTTTTCTCTTCTTATTAAGATTTTACTTTTGGCGTAATCTGGAAGGGGGGCTAAAGATAGTTTACAGTTTTTGGTGTAATAATTTATTTATTGACAAATTTAAAACCGAAAAACACTAAATTCGTCCTTTTCGTTTTCACACATGACAGTTTTAAGGCATTAAAACCATTTCACACTGGCAGGGTGGTTAGTCTTTGGAATGAATAGTCTTCAGATGTTGCACGAGGCTGTAAATTTAAGCGAATGTTAGAACAAGCTTGAAAAGTGTATAAATGACAAGGACTGGCTATTTAATTATTTTTTAAATTTATTTATTAAAATTTTGGTTCAGTGTAGAAGATGGAACATCCAAGATAGGCCAGTAGGTCTCATGTTGTCGTAAAACATTATGCTATATTAATAGTATATATGATAGTTTATGCTATATTAATAGTATAAACAAATATATATTAAGCAGTCGTGTAATACCATAATCTGTCCCTTACCTAAAACTCTGGTTGCTTTAAGTCAAAACACCAACAGAAGCCCTTCGTTAAAAGTTTTTTCCGTAAACAGTTATCTGGCTTGTTGTCGTTCTCAGCAGTAAACGGCTATCAATATGTATTCACTGTTTCACTTCACAAGTTCCAGTTACTGATGATTTAGTACAAGTTCTATAGCGAACACCAACGACCATGAAGCAATTCAGCCAGGTCTCTTCGCAAAGTGCTTACTTCCTCTCTACTACCACATGCTCCGTTGTTTACGTGATAGAAACCAAAGTCCGTGCACAGAAAAATTAGAGCGAAGGGCGAGTCCTTGCTCCAAGCTAATGAAAAATCTGAAATCATGAGACATGTCGATAATTAATTATGAGTAAAACTGATTAGATATTTATTTTGTTAACTATCTAGTTCACTAGTGAACAAAGTTCATTTCTATTTTTATTGTTTGTTAAACAAAGCCTACTACTCTTAACATTGTCCAATCGACGGCAAAAGTTTTTTTTTTGTTGTTTTTTTTGCTGCGCCCTCCTTCGGAAATTCACGTCCCATGCGACGCCCTCCCTCTATTAAAGAAACGTTTGTTTGTTTGTTTTTGTATTTCGCGCAAAGCTATACGACGGCTATCTGCGCTAGCCGTCCCTAATTTAGTAGTGCAAGACTAGAGGAAAGGCAGCTAGTCACAACCACCCACCGCCAACTCTTGGGCTACTCATTTTACCAACGAATAGTGGGATTGATCGTAACGTTATAATGCCCCCACGGCTGAAAGGGCGCGCATGTTTGGTGCGACGGGGATTCGAACCCGCGACCCTCAGATTACGAGTCGAACGCCTCAACCCACGTGGCCATGACGGGTCTTTAAGAAACGGTATTTCAGTGTACATCCTGCGATGAAGCAATATGTTTTGTGCTACAAATTTCTCTGATAAAAATATTTGAAACGTTCAACTGTTGCTTAATAGTAATTACATTACTTTTATTGTGAAATAATCTAAATAAAGTAATACGATCACTGGAAACTTGAAATTAAGCGACTTAAAGTCCGATGAATTTTGTTTGTTTGTTTTATCCTAAGTTGTCTATTGTGTTCACAGCGAGGAATCGAATTCCGGATAATGGTGTTGTTAGTTCGTAGATTTAAGGCTGTCCCACCCGACAGACTTTCCAATGGAACGCTAAGAGCGCTTAAATATGGGGCATAGTTTTCTAAGTGGACAAAGCTTAATTGTACCAGTGTAATACTCTGCGCTGAAACAACACAAGAATTAATTTACAAAACCTATCGGCCTTAGGATTATATGAACTGATTCTAAACATGAAAAATCATTTAGCTTTTATTATTGGTACATAGCTGAGCCAAATGTATCAAAATACGTCAACGAGGGTCGAGGGCATACTTAACTGGCAAATTTTTATAATCAATGTGCAGTTTGATCGATTTTGATGCAGTGGAGGGGGGCAATATGTGATGATTATAAGAGAAGATAAAACTGATTTTGAAATAAGAAGTTGAATGTCTATTTTAATGGTTCTCTATTTCTATTGTTAATCTCTTTACTTCCAGCCATCAAATCCATAATTTTCATTTAGTTACAGCAAGTCATTATTTTGAAGCAAAAAACAAAACAAAAGCACACACACAAAATAATTAATTTATTGAAATTGGGAATCATTAAAATACGTTGGAGGTGAAGTAGATCCTGACCCCTTGTATTAGAAATGAGTGACACTTGTTCCTTTCCACGTTATTAGTCCCGGCATGACCAGGTGGTTAGGGTACTCGACACGTAATCTGAGGGACGCGGGTTCGAATCTCCGTCTCGTCAAACATGCTCGCCCTTTCAGCCGTGGAGGCGTTATAATGTGACTGTCAATCTCATTATTCGTTGGTAAAAGAGTAGCCCAAGAGTTGGCGGTGGGTGGTGATGACTAGCTGACTTCTCTCTAGTCTTACTTTGCTAAATTAGTGACGGCTAGCGCAGATAGCCCTCGTGTAGCTTTGCGCAAAATTCAAAACAAACAAGCCACGTGATTTGGCTTTCCTCCGTTTAGCAGTTATTCATAGTCGTATGAGAGTTATAAGTTTGTTTGTTTTTTTAACCCTATAGTCTCCGCCATCTCACTCTTGACGAAAGATAACCGAAATTTATTATTTTCACATCTACACTTCAAAAATATCACAAAGTTTCAACTGCCCACCACACAGACACGGCTCTTTATTAATATTTTCAAGTATCATCTAATGCATTAGTCGAAACCTATTAACTCTTATTGTTAATTTTTTGTGTGTGTGTGTGATTTAGTGTTAGAATATGACTTACGAACTTTCTGTCACCTCGATCCTAAATATCTCTCAAGATAAATTTAGGTGAAGTAGTCAGCACACAAGATCACCTACAAAAGTTGTAGTATTTTCAAAACGAGACCAAAAACTCGACCGCTTTCGAATATTTGACTATTCTTCCAGATAGTTATTACGAGTCAAGTACTATGTAGGTAAGTTCTTTTGCTGTTAAACACAAAATTTAAAAAATATTGGGTTATCTGTGCTCTGTACATCGCAGTTATCGAAACCAGAATTCTATCGCGTTAAGCCTTTAGACTTTCTGTTGAGTTATTATAGGTGGGGCTCAAACATGTTCAATTACAATTTACATAACCATTGAAGGCCCTGCATAGCAAAGTGTGTTAAGGCGTTTGACTCGTAATCCAAGAGTCACGGGTTCGAATCCCGGTTGCACTAAATATGCTCCCCCTTCCAGTCGTGGGGGCGTTATAATGTGACGGTCAATCCCGCTATTCGTTGGTTAAAAAGTAGTCCAAGAGTTGGCGGTGGGTGGTGTTCACTAGCTGCCTTCCCTTTAGTCTTACACTCCTAAATTAGGGAAAGCTAGCGTAGATAGCCCTTGAGTAGCTTTGCGCGAAATACAAAACAAACATAATCATAGAAGTTAGATAATGAAATTATTTCACAAGTATTTTCGTAGAACCTATTTTACACAACTCTTATAAAATTCGATATTTGAAACCAAAATATTTGTTTAACTTTCTTAACAGCATTGATTCAAGTGTGAAATTTTCGCGGATGTTATCAACATTATTATTTCCAGACGTAACAAGTGTAGAACGAGATTCACGAAGTTACTAACAATTATTAAATTTTAGAAGCTAATAATTGTTAAAGCTTCTCCAATCACGACGTCTTCTGAGTTCCACCGATAGGGTTTGGTCAGTATTTTTTTACTACGAATACAATTATCAAATACGAAATGTTCATTTTTTTCTGCCAAACAAACCAGTTACATACTAGTAATTGTTAATGTTTCTACAATCTGAAGTTGAAAATGTACAATATGAATTCAAACATCTCTGGATTACAACTTCCATTACAATCATTGACCTCTTTCACTTATGTATACACTTTAAAGCATCAGAGGTCTAATAGAGCAAGTTAATTTATTTCTGAACCAAGAGGAAAATATCACCAGGAGTATAATAAATAAATGTTACGATTTACAACGACTATTGATGGTAAATTTAAGGCCTTATAACGCTGAAATCTGGCGATCGATCCCTCGCGGTAGGCACAGCAAATAGTTCACTGTTGCTTTGCTTTGACACAGACAAACGAGACTGTCGATAACCATTTAAATATTTAGATGTACACTTCACTCGGACAGCAAATGGCCCGGCATGGCCTAGCGCGTAAGGCGTGCGACTCGTAATCCGAGGGTCGCGGGTTCGCGCCCGCGTCGCGCTAAACATGCTCGCCCTCCCAGCCGTGGGGGTGTATAATGACGGTCAATCCCACTATTCGTTGGTAAAGAGTAGCCCAAGAGTTGGCGGTGGGTGGTGATGACTAGCTGCCTTCCCTCTAGTCTTACACTGCTAAATTAGGGACGGCTAGCACAGATAGCCCTCGAGTAGCTTTGTGCGAAATTCAAAAACAAACAAACAAAACAAACGGACAGCAAACAAATATTCCTAAAGTTAAGATACGAGCAAAATGAAGCAGGTATAACTTCGTTATAATTAGATACATACAACTCGGATGTTCTTAAACATAAAGTAAGCGTCAAGTGAATTACAAAACAAAAGTGAGCAACAAATAACCATCATCAGAGGTGAACGGTTATTTCTTATCACTATTTTTGCTTGTTTATTTCATGACTAAATAAACTGATCCCTTAGATCAGGGGTTCCCAACCTTTTGGCACTCGCGACCCCTCACCTAAAAGTTTGAAACCCATGTGACCCCCTACTTAGGGCTTACTATCAACAGCTTAATTTTTCTTTTATTTTCTGTGAAGGAGAGGGAAAGAAACATCTAAAAAATATTTAAAAATTCTGTAATTATTTATTAGCAAATTAAATCACATTGGTCCAACCTGAATTCACAAAAGAACATATATTTCTTAAAATAATATTAACATAGGTTTGAACAGCTATCCAACCCAGCTAGTGAGATGCCTGATGTCGCATTTCAGCAGCAAGCTTTGAAATTCGTGGCCGAGCGTTTGTTAGAGCCAGTCTCATGTCATCTCCAACATCCAATTTGTTCCTATTCTTTGTTTTTATATTGACAAGAGTGGAAAATCCTGCCTCACACAAGTAGGTAGAAGCAAATGGAACAAGGACACGTAAAGCTATCATGCTGACTTTGGAGTATGACTGATACATAGCGCATCAGAATTGAGTCACGGATTTCACCTTGAAGAGATCACGAGCTGAAGAGTCGTTCCTTAGATCCAGAAGTTCATCTTGGATATCATCTGGGATGCTGGATACATCAAGTTCAGTACAAAATGGGTTCCTTACCAGGGCCTCCTGTTCCCGTGATAGCTCAGGGAAGTAACGCTAGACTTCCTTTTCTAGAGACTGAAGATGTTCGGTAATCTCATCCTGGAGGAACTGATCCAGTTGGATCTGAGACTCATCCGTCACTCCACAAAGTTTTTCAAACATAGCGATGTTTCCAAGATTGGTTTTCCGACGCCAGTTCTGCAGTTTGGAAACAAAGGCCCGAAGACTATCTTGAAAAAGGAGAACATGTGTTTCCCTTCCTTGAAGCTTCAAATTGAGCTTGTTCAGCTGGTCAAAAATGTCGGCTAGGTACGCAACCCTTTTATTCCATGCTTCATCTTCGAAGTGAGCTACAAGATATTTCCTTTCTTGAGTCTCCAGGAATAGCTTTATTTCATTTTTCATTTCAAAGACACGATTAATAACGTTTTCTTTCGACAACTAACGTACTGCTGTGTAGAAGAGAAGAACTTCGTGGTCAGCATTCATGTCTTTGCATAGTTTTTGAATAGGCGAGTGTTGAGTGCTTGAGTCTTCACATAATTTACAATTTTGATTACAGATTCAAGCACTTCCTGCAGAGAGGCTGGCGAGAGCATATCGGTGAATCATGCAGTGGATGCCCTTTGCTTGAGGTGCTAGCTTCTTCACTCTCGACTGGAATCCTGATTTCAATCCCAGCATAGCCGGTGCCCTATCCGTACAAACCCCACACACGTTTTCCCATTGAAGATCTTCGTCTTGAAAAAAAGTTGAAACGTTTTCCATGACATCATCAGCTTTTGTTGTGGTTTCAAATACACTGCAGAATAAGAATTCGTCTTTGATGTCACCTGAATTAATGTATCTCACGAAGACAAGCAACTGAGAACATGAACTTACATCTGTTGACTCGTCGAGCTGAAAGGAGAACAAAGGGGAACCCTTGATTTCAGTCAAAACCTGTTCCTTCACATCCATAGACATTTTATAAATGCGCCTCTGTATAGTATTATTTGACAGGGATACTTGCTGCATCTTCTTTGCACTGGCTTCTCCAAGAATAAGATTTACTGCTTTCATCATGCAGGGTTTAAGAAGTGTTTCTCCAATCGTTTGAGGCTTTTTTTGTTTAGCAATTTCGAATGCAATCTCATGTGAAGCTTCCACTACGGCTGCACTCTGCTGCTGAAACGACCCACTTCTATCGATTCTTTGGCTTTTAAGACACCGTTCATGCCGTTTGAAGAAATCCAAACCCTTCTTTGCGTGTTCTGGATGTTTCGTCTCGAGATGACGCTTGAGTTTTGATGGTTTCATTGACTCTGCACTCAGGACAGCATGGCACAAAACACACTGTGGTTTCTCGATGCCGTCGTTGGCGAGCACAGTGGTGAAGCCAATGTTGAGGTAGCATTCTGAGTATCTGCGCCGTTTAGCCATGGACACAACTCACCTCTACTGCTTACTTATCTCCTTGTTAAAATATAATAAAAATGTTGAATAATGAACGCTTTGGCAACTTTAGATCTTACACTGACTACTTGTAGGGGTGCAGGTAGAGTAATGATGGGGTAAGTATTGGGAGGAAGAAGCGTGGCCAGTCGCGCGATTCGTCATCCACCAATCAGCAACGGACATGTGACTCACGTGTCGACAGCGAGCACACACACACTTCATCACAGCTAAACAGACACACAAGCATACGTACATGCGCGTGCACTCACGTACTCGCTACTCACTAGTACACACATACATACAGTTGCAGACACATACACATTCACTCACAGGCACGCATACATACACCCATAATATCACCTAATGACATTGAACTAACGTAGCACACGTTTTGCTTTGCACCGAAACAAAAAAAAAAAGTAAGAGCATGAAAATTTAATTGATGAAATAAAATTAATGTTATCCCAAGCTACTTCTAACAAGGCTACGCTACTCCCCTGCCAAGGCTTCGCGACCCACCGGTTGGGAACCCCTGCCTTAGATATATACTAGAACGACTGATGGAAAATTAGGGCTACGCCATAAAACATCCTGGTTATGCAAATGTCCTCGACTAACAGATCAAAACATGGTGATGGTGCACCTGATCTCTGATGTCTTTAGGATGACCTGTGTACAACCTCACATCGTGGATTCAGTTTAGGAAGAGTTTATAAAGAAATTAACTCCTGGGAAGTTGCATATCCTTCATAGTTTATCACTGAGGCTTTCGATCTTAAGTTTTAATACGTTTGGTAATTAAGAACTAACTTCTTAGGCATGTAAACTCGTCGTGTGAACGGTAGTAGAAACAGTCAGCAAATGGATATGCAAATGTAATACAGTGAGTTTAACATGGATGCTTTATTAGGAACTGCAGATATGTGACTTTCCTGAAATGAAGCTGTGTTTTAAAATGGATCATAAAATAAGATAGTTGTGACAGTAAGTGTTTTTTTTAATTGGTTTCCTACTTTGTATTACCGATGCATTAACTACAAACTCCCCAAATAGTGTATATATAGATAAGTGTAACTGTGAATAAATGTATTAATTCACATATTGTAAAAACTATACACCAGCATTAGTAAAGCTTCGTCCCATAAGACCAACAATTTTTTTTAATTGTCAAGTGAAAACCAGGTGATTAGGGCACTTCACTCGCAATCTGAACGTCGCGGGTTCGAATTCCCTTCCCATCAGACGTGCTGCTCTTTAAATCGTGATAGTGCTATAATATTATAATCAATCCCACTATTCGTTGTTTAAAAATAGTGATGAGTAGCTTGGCTTCTCTCTAGTCTTACACTGCTAGCTTTGCGCGAAATTCAAAACAGATCAAACCAAGTGTAAAGCTACACAATGAACTATCTGTACTAGACTCACCGCGAGTCTATATAAACCCACCGTCTAACATTTAAAGCCCCCAGACTTATCCTGAAACACAAAAGAAAAGGGCTAACTGCTCGCTTTAGTGTCAAGTATTTGTTAAGTAAAAGCAGTAAGTTTATAAACTTCATGTGTTATACTTCTCTTGATGTAACCAATGTACAAACACACAACACTTAATTTCAGCCTGTACAGTGATTAGGATTCAGTGCTCTTCTTGTGAGTGATGTACGTTCTATTGAGTGAATTATTACAGCACAAACAATCATGGAAGTCATGCAATTTAACCTGTCCTCGTGACTTGTAAATAAACATACTTTTGTCTTCATTCTGCTTGAGTTTGTACTGATTGTTGGAAGTAATCATTAGTGTAAAAACGTAGTACAGAGACAACCAAACACACCACGAAACCTTCGTCATAACAGTAACTTCACTTGCGTGAATTGTGTTAAGAAACCTTCGTCACAATATTAACTTGTGTGAGTTGGCGGTGGGTGGTGATGACTACCTGCCTACCATCTAAGTCTTTCACTGCTAAATTAGAGCAAATAGTTTTCGTGCAGCTTCAGACGTTTAAACCGTGAATTCTTTTAATAAACTGATATAATTCTTTTGATAAAATTGTGAAAGAAATATTATTTATTTAATAAATTACACTGTGTAACACAAATGTTGTTCCTCGATAGTACGTGTTCTTTCTTAATTGCTTATGTTGTAAAAGTACAGAAAATGGCTATTATTCCCTTCAAACTTTGCTTTTGTGACCTGAATAATGAAATTTAGAAATTAACTTATTTTCTATGTAAAAACGGACAAATTTGCACATTTTCATTTACATAAGGTCTGAATAAAATAACATATGAATCAAAATTTACATGTATTTATACTAAAGTTATACAAAAATGTTTAGAAGTGAGTAGTTTTTCGCGATTTGCGACTGTAATGTAAATCACTTTCACGTATCAGCCCCCAAATATAGTCTCCCATCATGTTTTCGTTATTTGCTCCCAGGTCACAAAAACAAAGTTTGAAGATAAAAATAGGTCTTTTTCATTTACTTTAGGCATAAACAATTGGGAAATAACACTTTCTGCCCAGGAACAAGAAAAAGTAAAAATTTTGTTACATAGTGTCATACTGAAGTATCTCAGAAAATTTAAAGCCACGAATGTCTAATTTTTTTCTTACAATTTGTCCACCTTCCCCAACAGATTTCCCGCCTGATCTTATCACTTTTTCCGATACATTTTATCTAAAAAAAAATGTATAGTTCTTTCTCAGGATCAGGTTTTTACTAGGCCCCTTCTTCCCTCCTGTACTGTAGTTATATTCTGGGATTTAGGGAGAGGGTAAGTTGCTTTGATAAATGTTTATGTGTCTTTACTACTACTGTCCTTTTCAGAGCTTTTCTTATATTTTACGTTGTCAGATTTCACGTGTTTTCTTCCGTTCGCTATGTAAATATAGGCTGTATTGTTTGTGGTAATTCGAACAGTTGTATTATATGTGGTAGTACTGGAATTAGGTGTTCAATGGTTATTTTGATGATTAAATGTAAAACTATCAACTGCCCTATGTAAGAAAATCGTTGAAAATGTTTTTAACTGCTTCTTTTTTTTATCATTATTTTTGTGCACTTCATTTGTTTTGATGTTTTCAAGGTTTCAATTAAATTGTTCATTGCTTGTTCGTTAAATTTTCGTGCCTTAACGTTTAAGTGATAGACAAGATGGAAGGCAGCCTCTTACTCACCGACGAGTAACGATAACGTACGTTATATTATAACGTCTCCATGGGTAACAGCGTTGAGCATCTATGGTGACGGGCCTTAAGACCCTTAAATTGCAAGTCGAGCACTCTAACCACCCGTCCATTCCCAATCCTATAGTTTTTTAAAATTAACATTCTGCACAAACCAATAAACAAAGTCTGTTTACCTGTTGAAAACTTGAATGAACACTTGTATTACGAATTAACCAATGGTTTTTAAGTGACTATTTATTAGTGTTAGACAAATAAAACAACAAACCAGGGGTACTTGGCTGAATGAAACACCATTTTATTAAACTGTAAGATATGACACTGATATATTATAGGGAGAACGTAAAATACGTTAAAAACAATACAAAAAAACAACAACATAATTATACGTAATTTAGCATAATAATTCTTGTTCCTTAGAATCCCAGTATCTAAACTTCACATTAGTAATAATATTCTACAAAGGTAATTGAATAATTACATTTTGTTTGAAAAGAAAAACTTGCGTAAATAATATAATAAATAAAGTCACAACACCTCGGTAGTTATATATAATACACGAACATATATATATATACATACACATACATACACACAACCTGTTTTAATATTTAATATTACTAAACTGAAACTAATGTATAACAGTATCTTCCTGTCAAAATTATTTTATAAAATTAACATAAAAATTATATTTTGCTATTTCTCCTCGATATTCTAAAGTTTTGGTTAGTAATACATCCAAACCCATCCATCTATAAAAACACTAACTCGGGTGATGTGTTTGTTTGGAATTAAGCACAAATCTACCCAACGGGTTCTCTGTGTTCCACCCACTACGAATATCGCAACCCCAGAGTCCGCAGACATTCCGCTGTGCCACTAGGTGACAAGTGATGTAAAACGTTTTGTTCTCTATTGGTGATTAGTTATGTAAGTGCTCTATTCTAATTACAGCTAATTAGATATAACTTTTGCCTCCCTGATAAAATAATCCACTAACTTTGATAACAACAATTTCATCATGCATACGTCTACAGGTAGGCATTGTTTTTGTTTTATCTTCGTTACGATAATAAACAAATTGATGGAAAGCACATATACCTTTTGGAAAACAATAGACCTAACAACACTGCATTGCCCGATTCTTTTCATGATTATTATGCTTATCATAACGCTTTCAATGCTTTGAGAGGTTACAGCCATACTAGTTTACTATATACACATGTTAAATACGGTTTGGTTCAGATACTCAGTTACTACACTCATGTTAAATACGGCTTGTTCCAAAGACTCTTGGATATGCTTTGCAAGTTACTCAAGTAAACAAAATGTCACAATGGTCTAATAGGAGAGATATTTAATACGACCATCCATGGACTGTTATGGAAAAAATAAATTCAAGTTTTTATCGGAAAACATTTTGAAACACTAAAGCTTTATCTTTCGTAAAACTCTATCTAAACAAAGATTAATCAAGTACCCATAGCTTGTCCTAAATATACTGACGGCATTAGGCTTAACTGATATTAAGTTTCTGTTCTAAATATTCAAGCTTACAGCCTATTTTAATAACCCGTCTCTCGACCAAACAATTCTTCAAAACCTGATGATGACGTAAGCTTGTAGAAATGCTGTACATTTGTAATTTTTTCAAACCTATACTGGAAATCGATTTGATTTCTAATGAATTTCGCCAAAACTACAAGAGGGCTGTTTTGCTAACTTAGGAGGAGGAAAAGCAGCTAGTCAACACCACCCACCGCTAACTCTTTTACTAACGACCAGTGAGGTTGACCGTCACATTATAAAGATCTCCACGACTGAAAAAGCGATTGTGTTCGATGACGAGAATTCGAACCTTCGATTCGCAGATTACAAATTGAGTTGCTCAACCAAGTATTGAAATACTGAATTAAATAGAGAATTCTTAGTAATGCATTGCAGTGAATTCAGTATAAACAATGTGTAAAAATACATCTGAAATAATCACTGTTCTTCATAATGTAACAGTATATTTATTGTAGTAGCTGAAATAGCGATGCTACCATAGAATATATTTTTAATCAGGTATATTTTTCTAAATTGTAGTGCAGGTATTCTGCATGTAGTTGGCATTCTTTTTACCAAATGCTAAAAAGTATTAACACATGTATAAGTCCTTTCACACAAGTTCACGTTTCATACCAATGGTATGTACACGTCACTGAATTTTGTTGACACTTAACTCTTGACCAATCAATGGACTTATAGCTGTTGTTTAAGCAACACAAGAGTAACTACTAGATCATGTATGTATGTACGTGTGTAGCCAAATGACAGGCAAGGTCACACGTTTCTATATGGGGTAGGGGGTAGTCCTTTTCACACCGGTAGTACAGAAACATGTGCAGACTAGCTTTACTTCAGATTAAACTTTAACCACTGGTCAAAGCAGATTATGTAGAGAATTGTGGCACTGGTATTGCAACTTTATATAAGAATTATTTGTATCTCATACATGTGCTCTACCTCAGCCAAGCAACTGGACTGAAATATGGTCGAAACTTTTCTGCAGAATGCCAGTATCCAAATAACACCATTATGTACGTCACCCACGCAACTGTAACTAAAAAAACAAACAAACTTATCGAGCTGTTATTACCTGTCAAAAACAAGCAATATATCCAGAATGTTCTGTAATATCAGCATCTAGGACGACTTGCACGTAATTTTCATAAACTTCGTGATCTTTCAAAGTTTTAATCAAATTTCTAACAGTCCATCAAATTATTACATGGTTCTATGATGGCATGCGTGTTCAATACCTCTTGATTGAAAGTACATTATAATCAGATATATCCTATGCCATTAAAGCTATTACAAAGAAAAACACATTCCCCATTTTAAAATACTAAACGTACAAAGGTTCATATTCTGTGAAATGTTTGAATATTTGTAATTGTGCTCACAGAAGTACGAATTTGTAGTTGTGCATGAAACTTTTTAAATGATGGCAGTGAACATGTTATGAAACTACTTTTGTGAATGTATTTCTCATTACTTTGAGAATTCATTAATTATATGAATATTAGAAACTTGTATTCTAAGGAAAAATTGCATGCCACATTGTTCTCAGGATGGCTCAATCAAGATTTGGAATGAATTAAAACGTATTTATCCTCTATATATACATACACACACACACACACACGCACGAACACATCAGTTTCACTGGATTCTCCATTCTAGTTTGACAACGTTTTATTCTGATACCAAAGAAAGACAAAAAAGTTCTTTGGAAAACATTTTATCCTGACGTCAAGAAAGAGAACTAATTATTTTGAAACATTTTATCCAGGAAAAAAAAAAAGCATAAATTATTCTTTACTATGCAAAACAAAAAGGTCTCAATGAATCTGATGATTTATTGATTATTATAACGTTGTGAATAAAATGTTACATAATACTTTTATTAACATTTTCCTACAAAACAAAAACAAACACCACTTATCTTAGGCATCAAAACAAGCGAAACTTTAAATAGGTACATTAATATAGACTAAGGATTCAGTAAAAACTGATCAACAAACGAGTGTAACAAAAAGTGTATGTTATCAGGTTAAAATATTACTATTTTCAATGGCCTGTCTATAACATAAGATGATAACTGGATTGATATTAGCTACCGATATAAGGTGATGTCATAAAGACACTGTAAAGATAACAGAAGTTGGAGAGAGGGGAGGTTTTGTTGGCTAATTCACAATTCCTTACAATCGTTCTTAGCTTTAAATAATGTTTTATCACACTGGAAATCACTTTTGTAAAACCTAAGCTATCAGTTGAAATTTGTACAGAATCATTGGTTCACATGGGGCTGAAGTAAACAATACAATAAAATAGAAAACCCATGAAGCTTGTTTTACAGTGGTTACTGAATGACTTTACACAAAATCAAACTGAATCATAAAGTAATCCATAATAAAGAAGTAAAAACTTCCTATAAATAAAGCAAAACTTGAAACTCATGGATCTATGTTACAGAAACTAAGAAAAATTCAGTCAAGTATAAAAAAATGCAATAAAAATATATTAGAACCTATCAAACAGAAAAGAAAGAAAGGTTATAAATCAGTTTGAAAGTGAAACTCATTAGACCAGTATTAACAATCAATCAATAAACCTAATAATTATTACTAATAGCCTTTACCTACTGACAATTCAATAACTGATTCCAGAATGAAACAAACTCAAAATGCCCAAAGCTGGTCCATAATTTGCAAACCATAGACCCAAGTTACAGAAAAAGACCTAAAATTTCATCATAAACTGGTCTTTGACTGGCAACACATAATCTGAATCCACTATCAAAAGTGTCAGAAACTGGGATATAAAGATTGGTTTATTTTTCATTTCACACAGAGCTACATGAAGGTTATCTGTGATAACCAGCTCTAATTTAGTAGTGAGAGACAAGATGGAAGGCATCTAGTCATCACCACCTGCTGCCAACTCTTGGGCTATTCATTTACCAACAAATAGTGGGATTGATCATAATATTATAATACCCCAACAGTGGAAAGGACGAGCATGTTTGGTGGGATGGAGGTTTGAGCCAACGACCCTCAGATTATGAGTTGAGCTCCCTGACCATCCGGCCATGATGAAAGGACTGAATAACAGAATATCACCTGAATCTGGTGATATTTTTTCCTCATCAAAAACACACAAAATATACAAAACAATCAGAGCTCAAATGCTCAGCAAAAAGGACAGAAGGAACATATTATAACTCATTAGAAACTGGTTCAAAACTGGTAACTTAAGATCCATGTAAAAATGAACTGTACAGAAAAACATAGCAGCCTGAGCTGTACGTACGTTAGTGGCTCTTTAATCCAGCATAAAATACACCAAGTCAAAAAAAGTCATTCCATAAAAATCTGTTTCTTTATCGAGATGATCTTCTCAAATAATCTTCTTCTACCAAGTAATAATTTATGAATGAAAAAAGGTAAAAATATTCTCATAGTTTAATAACATTTATAATTACTATATTACGCCTTCTAAAAATTGTTAAAACACTATTTACCTCCATCACCAAAGTTGAAAGAGGTTATGTTTTCCCCATTTTGTGTCTGTCAGCAAGATTTCTCTAAAACAACTGTCTGAAAATTAATAACCAATACAAAAAATAAATGCACATCCTGCATAATATCTGTACAAATTATGTTGAGATTAATACAGTTTTTCTTGTGTTTTCATGAAACTTATTTAAACACCTAATTTATGTAATCTTATTAACATTATTTAATCTGTTTGTTACTAAGCACAAAATGGTCTGATATGTCCCACACCAGTTCTGTTTGTTTGTTTTGAATTTCATGCAAATCTACAGGAGGGCTATCTGCATTAGCCATCCCTAATTTATTAGTGTAAGGCTAAAGGGAAGGTAGCTAGTCATCACCACTCACTGCCAACTTTTAGGCTACTCTTTTACCAATGAATTGTGGGATTGACCATCACATTATAACACCCCTACAGCTGAAATGGGCAAGCATGCTTGATGTGATGGGGATTTGAACCTGTGACCTCAGATTACGGGTCAAGTACCTTAACCACCTGGCCATGCTGGGCGACACCAATACTATCACTAAATTCTTAGTGTAATAAGTCGTCAAACCTAACACTGAGACACAAAAAAGCTTCTAAACTGTAATTTACATATTTTGTACAAAATGTAACACTTTTATTCCAAACGTATTGATGCACTTATCATTTTACTGGGACTGTTTTTATCTCAGTAAATAAATGCTTTCATTTTTATTAACAAGTTATTCTAAAATTAGAAATAAATTTACAGTTTTATCAGAAACTGTTTCAGAAAACTTCCTGCGCTGACTACAGTAAATAAAACACGAAAACAGAAAAAGTACAAAACTCCCTAACACACAAACTTAAAAGAGAATGAAATGGAAACAATACATTTACACTTTGTATTACCTGAAACCATTAATATTACATACAATGTATTTATTACCAGTACACAAGCAACTAGGCCTATCAATAAGATACTGTTATTCCTATACAAGTTTTTGGCATCCCTATACATCTTCACACGATATGCCACCCTTAAGGTGCTAATATTCTTACAGAATGAAATACATTATCATCACTCAAGGTTATATTAATCATTACCCTTAGAGAGAACAGTATTAACTCTATCATATTTGTTTTTTAAGCAAAGCTACACTGGGCTAATTGCTGTGTCCACCATTGGGAATCAAACTCTGAATATTAGTATTTTAATTTCATAGCCTTACTGTATTCCACCACAAGATATTAATATCCCTTTATAAGATTATTATCCCTATGCAATTATTATAATTACTAATTAAATTCTTAAACCTTATTAAATGGTGAAAAGGAAGAAAGTGGTGGTAATGCTAGGTCTAAATATACTTGTTTATATGTACAAATATCAGTTTACAAGCATAGTAGGAATACATTGAATACACAAGGATGTATTCTGTAATTGAAATACAATCACTCATCTAGGTAGTAACTACTGAGTCAAAACATAGCAGATTTTATTGTCTGTTATAAGGGCCTGGTCCAATAAACATTCCTTTGTAAATGTTTTATGTATATTTAAAAAGTTGGATATACCTTAGTGACTCATGAGCAAATCAAAAAGTCCTTATTTCCAAAAGATTTGTTAAAATAAATAAAATAAAAACATGTAAAGTAGTGTACATAACAAGTTTATTTAAAAGTCCATTAAGCATGTACAAGAGGTTTGTTCTAATAAATAACCCAAAAAGTATATTAGTGTGTGTTTTCTTATAGCAAAGCCACATCGGGCTATCTGCTGAGCCCACCGAGGGGAATTGAACCCTGATTTTGCGTTGTATATCCGTAGACATACCGCTGTACTAGCAGGGGGGCACAAAAAGTATATTAGAATACATGTTCTAGGCCAAGATAACTTTGTTTTGTATAAAATTCTGATGTTTCCAAAATTGACTGTATATGCCAACAACAGTGGCAACAGTCTTTACAATGTAACTTAAAACTATAATAGAATATATTTACAGGAAACAAGTTTAATGTTTACAACTTCAGCACCAACATTTCTAATATTTCTGAAATTTAGTGGAGAAGGAAAGAAACAGATTATATATATTTAAATCCTCAGCACCCACCTTTCTAATGGAACTGAAAATTACACTAGTAAATGTATAAAATAGGCTGTATAAATATCTGCTCCAGTTGTGACAAAGCTACATAAGAAAATACAGTAGTTATGCTAAGATTTGGTTTGTTTTGAATTTTGCACAAAGCTACACAAGCGTTATCTGTGCTAGCTGTCCCTAATTTAGTAGTGTAAGACTAGAGGGATGGCAATAGTCATCGCCACCCACCGCCAAACTCTTGGGCTACTCTTTTTACCAACGAATAATGGAAATGATAATCACAACATTATAACATCTCTATGGCTAAAAGGGTGATCATGTTCGGTGAGATGGGGATTCTACTCTTCAACCCTTAAACACCTGGCCGTGTCAGCAGTTACGCTAAGAAGTAACCACGTTCTAAAAGAAGTGCATAGATTTAAATCTACAAAGTAGGGTAAGTGAAATTAATACTCCAACCAGTTTAGTTTGCATTTTGCACAAATCTACATCAGGGCTTTCTGCACCAGCTGCTTCTAATTCAGCAGTAACAAACTTGGACTGCTCATTTGCCAATGAACAGTTAAATTCACTGTCACATTATAATGATCACACAGTTAAAAGGGAAACATGTTTGGTGTGATGACACAATCAGTTTGGGGAAATTTCATTAAAAGCACAATAAAAACTCAAGTAATTCTGGTTTTAGAGAAAAAAAAAAAGAGGGTGGACAAATATGACAACTTCCAGCTGTATTTATTTAGAGTTTTAGTAATATCAAAAATGGATACATCTATCTTCTACACAATATATTCAGTATATACATATATTACATTCACCCTACAACATGCACAAATTATTCTATAATTCATACATTCTTAAAATTTACTCTTACTTTACTCTATACTCCAATCACCATTAGGTAAAACATAGATATATATTTGAAGTGAACAGCTGGCTTCTAACAAAATTCACTTTGATTACATTTAACAATTTCCTGATGACATGATCAAGTTTAAACTTTTCTCATCTTTAAAAGACAATTCAAACATTGGTTAATCTAAAAATTGTGAAAGTTTCTACAGATTAAATACATAGCTTCAAGAAAGACTCGGAAAAATATACATTAACTACAACAGTTACATTTAAGTAATTAAAATACATAAAAAACATTCTTTTTCTGGAATGTCTAAAACACAGTTTTAATGGTACAGTTTGTTCCCTTGTCATTGTACAACAAAGAATGTAAATAATTATAGAACACAAACAGACTTACACTTAAATATATATTTATTTATTTATTAAAAAACCATAGTATTAATATGACAATGCAAATATTCCAAATAGTTACAATGACACTTAAGTGCCATGTTGTATTACAATCATATGAAATTTTGCACAAGTTTCTACAATAAACTTTAAAAGATGTTTAAATTGTTTAAAATTTAGAATTTATTTTCTAAAGATAGTTATTGTATGTATTTAATTAATTTTTTGTATACAGTTGTAACATACAAGTATCCAATCGTTTCACTTTATCAATTATTTTTTATTTATGTTCGTATTGAGATAGAATAATACAAATATATAATAAAAGTTATTGGTTAAATTTGATATCCAATTCAAAGCAAAAAATAAATAAATAATTTCAACAAAATAAACCTGTGAGTTATAACTTACCCTTAATACTAATATAGCAATTTTCTGTATATGACATGTTTATTTAGTCACAAAATAATTTTATGCACTTTTAATGTAATCATGTGACTAACATGATCTATTTATAAAAGAAAATAAAAAGGTTATATTTAATTAAATTAAGCTATTAATTGACATTTACACATTAAAACAGGGACATTGACCTGTTTACTGTCTATAAACATATATCTATACATGTATCTTTTTTTATTACTGCATTTATACATTTTTAAGCAGAACTAAATTACACCTTCAAGGCATTCTTATTAATAAATATATTCATAAGAATAACAAGACATTTCATGAAGCCACTGTGGTAAATGTGTCTTTCTTCTAATTAACTTTCATGAAGTTTTAACAATGCACACATAACAATAGTATTACTAACTGGTTTTAAATAATTTCCAAGATAAAAGTTTAGAGTACTGTAACATCAAATGCTATTTATTTTATATACATTCCAAGCAAGGTAACACAGAGAATTGGTGATAATACAAAATGAAGCCACCAGGTTCTCTTTCTTATATTTAACCTATACTGTATTTTCTCTTTAATGCTAGTTTCATTAAAAGAAAATTAGTTAAAAATGTTTAATACATACATATATGTATATTTTTTTTATTACAAGTATCATTTTCCATCGTCATTGTTAACTTACTATATGGATTTATGACTAACCTTAGTTTCTTAAGCTTGCCAAATCTTGCATGTTATTATTCGAATTAACTGAAAACATCAGTGAAATGAATGGTACCCAATGTACCAATACATTTGAACTCTATAAACTCAATTTTTGCACATTCTGCCAGACTTGTTTTTTTGACTTTCTGATAATTATTAACACATTTATAAAACTTAGTTTTCGTAATTTTTCGTAGATAATATAGTTTACATTAGTTCTGGCCAACCAGACAAAAATGTTATTGGACCATTTGATGGACAAATTTGGACTTTCAGCCAGAAGCAGGCAACAACTTTTCAGATTCAAGGAAGTAATCATACAATTTTGTTTCATGACACTAAATACTTCTATGTAAACTGGTAACTGATATAATTAGGTATCTAGTTTTGTATAGAAATTAATGATGTATTTAGTTTTGATTCCAACAATGAGTAACTGATGTACCTAAATGTGGTTGATAACGTACATTGTAAACATGTAGTAACAGTTACAATGTACCAATGAGTGAGTGATGTTACTAAAAGTGGTTGATAGTGCATATTGGAAACATGTAGTAACAGTTACAATGTACCAGTGAGAGATTGATGTACCTAAATGTGGTTGACAGTGTAGATTGTAAAGTTTAAGCAACAGCTATAATGTACCAGTGAGTAACTGATGTACCTGAAAGTGGTTGATTGTGTAGATTGTAAACACGTAGTAACAGCTACAATGTACCAGTGCATGAAATTTGGTGTCTTATATTTTTCTATACTGTTCTAATATTTTTCTGAATTTATAAGACATGTATAAGCAGAAGTAAGGTTTTAGGAATATATTACATTATGTAACACAGATTTGTTCCTGGACAGTATGTGTTATTTCTTAATTGATTATGTTGTAAAAGTACAAAAAATGGCCATTATTCCTTTCAAACTTTGCTTTTGTGACCTGGATAATGAAATTAAGAAATTAACCTATCTTCTATGTAAAAATGGGCAAACTTGCACATTTTCATTTACATAAGGTCTGAATAAAACAACATATGAATCAAGATTTACATGTATTTATACTAAAGTTATACAAAAATGTTTAGAAGCGAGGAGTTTTTTTGAGATTTGCAACTGTCATGCAAATCTCTTTCACATATCAGCCCCCAAATGTAGTCTCCCATCATGTTTTTTATATGCTCCCAGGTCACAAAAGTAAAGTTTGAAGAGAAAAATAGATCTTTTCCATTTACTGTAGGCATAAGCAATTGGGAAATAACACTTTCTGCCGGGAACAAGAAAGATAAAAATTTCATTACATAATGTTATGGAATTTTAAAATATCAACTTCAGATAATACCACACTTTACATGATTTACTTAAAGCCATATAAATTAATCATTTATATCATAATGCTAAAACTTACTGAATAGTAACATATATAGAAAATTTAAAAAATAAGATTCATGTAAACAATTAATTATATAATAAAAATCTATTGAAGGTTTTATCTTTTACTTTTATCCAAACAAAATATTAAATCCCATGTGCTATAATTCAAAACTTGTATCATTTATACAAAGGAACCTTTCAGTGTTACAAATTTCAGTTTGTATTTCACAAATCACTACCCCGTATCGTAAGATTTCAGCAGGAATTATATACGTGTGTATTCATAAATAAAATATTTCTTTACATGATGAAACTTTGTAGAATGGATGGCAACTACCTGTTGTGGAGACACAAGCGTAGAGGATAACGTTTCAAAAGTATTCCACCTTTCGTCTTCAGGTCAGTGAATCTCTCCTCCAATCAGGAACAGTGATAATCCAACCAATCATAACATGCTCTCCACAATCCACCAGGACACTATAAAAGACTGACAACACCTACACAAACACTAACCTGAAGACGAAAGGCAGAAAATTTTCAAAATGTTATCCTCTACACTTGTGTCTCCACAACAGGCAGTTTTCACCCATTCTACAAAGTTTCATCATGAATACTCTACCGAAACAATCTATTAAAGAATCTCTTTACATCTCAGGTAACAAAATATTTCAGACTACATGAGTTTATATGTACATGTAAATATATGTTGCATATTTTTTCAAACTCAAATGATTATTTTCAATATTACAAAGCCAATACCTGTCAAACAGATGAAATGCAGAATAATATAACATATATACACTACTTTTTTCTTAACCAACATGAATAAAAAATGCACTACCTTTTCTCTATGCTTTCTACTTCTGAAATTATGTCTGTCAAACCAGTGAAAAAGATTTAGAAAAATGTTGAAACAAAACATAAAAATTAAACATAACTTTTAAACATCAGTAAAAGTTTACTTTTCCAATCAATATTCCAATGGAAAAAAGGAGCATATAATGCAACATATAAATGAAAGAGGAAGTAAGACCACCAAAGGAACATCCTGAAAGAGATTAAAATGCAGGAAGACAAAACACAAAATGAATGACAGAGAGAAATTTGTACATAGACATTTAAACAGAAGAGAATGGTTAGCCTAAAAACAACCTTGAAGAGATGAGAATAAGAAAGAAAGAACACAAGAACATCCTTAAACAGAAGAGAGTGGTTAGCCTAAAAACAATCCTGAAAACAAAGGAAAATGTGAATGTAAGGTCTCATCACACACTTTTTTATCACCAACTTTTAATCATCAAAACATGTTAATAAATTTGAAAAAGATATTTTACTATATAAATATATTCATAGTTCTTTATTATAGATATTAACAGTATACAACTGACAATCCACTGGATATTTTAAACTCTGAAACAGTTTAACACAGTTTTCAACAAAGAGTACAGCTTCATATATTACTTCGAATAACTTTCAGTGAATAAGCATTTTTATGTACCACCTAAAATAAATTGTCCTTCAAGTCTTTTTTAATAAAATTATTCTGTGATCTTGTTACTACACTTAAGTGTTTTCTGTAAATGATTGATTTTTATTGAAATTTATTTATATAACAAACTTCAGTGCATGGCAAAATGTATTCAGTTTCTATTTACCCAAAATATTTTTAAAATTTTCAACAGTAAATCTCAATGGAACAATATGAACATACTGTATTATGTTGAAATAGCACTACACCACATGTAATTTAAACCTTACTTTTCACAGGTATTTAGAAACTACTTTGCTACTTGCTTTTCTTTGTTCAAAATATTTGTTTTCTTTTGTAAAAATAAGTTCTTTGAAGAGAGCAAGAATGTCCAAAAGTCTAACATGAGCACCTCAAACCCTGAATGTTTACATGGTTTCTTGTATATTTCATCTTTGGGGACAAAAAAGAAGAAGAAAGACAATACTTGATGTATTCCAATGTACAATCAAGCTATTTCTTTCACCAATAATGTATTTATCTGTAAGATTATACAAAGTTTTATTTTGAATACTTCCATACGATACTATAAAATGATATTGTTTTGATAGCTAATGCATGTATTTCGTACCAACAGTCATCTGATTCCTACTTCTCTGCCTTCAGGGGTCATCTCAGCACGATAGCCATACTTCAGGTAGTCTTGGAACTTGTATTCGTCAGCAAGGAGTTCATTCACAAATTCTTGGTTGCTAAAAGGCCCCAAGTGGCCTCCAAACTCAGCTGGCAGAATGGATGGTGGAATGTGTTCATGAAGTGACTGCAGGTTTTCACCATGGAAGTGAATCTGAGGCAGAACAGAAAATTTTTTAGAACATCAATTTGCATACAACAAAAAGTCTCCAAAGTAATAACTATTTAACTCACAGTTTGACAGTCCTAACAATAACTTGATGACACTTCTTTTTTGCACTATCCTACAAAGAAATAAATCACAAAAACTAAATGTTTCATTTTACAACCGTGTCTTCCTTACTATATAAAATCTTCTATTACTTTTCATAATGTTTAAGCAAACCAACTTGACAATCAAATGTAATACACTTGATTTTAAACCAATACGACTGTGTGTTATATAGTATTTGGGTAATGTTGGGGTCACCAGTTTAACAGTAAGACAATTTGGTGTTTCATCAATAGTAAAAGTGTGTGAAGACTAAATTTATTATATTTGTATGTAATTATTATGTGTGCATTAGTCAAGTTTAAAAACAAAAACCTACTATCAGAAGTGAAATCAAATAAACAACTAAATATAACACACAACACACAATGTAATACACAAAATTCGAGATAAACAACTAATTGTATTTGTTTGAATGGTTTGTGTTGGCATGCACTTTTCTACAAACTCTGGACTTGAGACTTCAATCAGTTTCACAGTATTTGTTAGATTTCTATATCTTAATGCATGAATGTAGCATGAAAAACAAGTTGCAATGGCTAAGCAAATATATGGAACTCTTCCTCACAGGAATATCGAACACAATGTACGTGTACGTGTTCAAATAATTGATATTTCTTCTGTTTCTAATAAGAGAGCTTATAAAAAGTGGGAAATAAATTAATCTAATATTAGATTTATATTTTCAAAGTAATAATTCCCATGTGTTGAACTTACGTATTTTTCTAATAGCATCAGTATTTGTTCTATGGTAACTCACTTAACAAGAGTAAGAAATAAATGCACACTTGTATGTTACTGGCTGGGAAGTTCATCCTATAGATGTAATTTGAAAAATGAAAGCTGTTTTATGATAATGTCTTGTGATGAAGTATGACAGAACGTGGGGATATCTGTAAGACCGTCATCTTTAAACCCGTTCAGTTCCTAGAGTAACCGTAAAATACAATTAATGCAAAAAGTACAGAAGAATATATACTGTATTGTTTACTGATAGAGACATGATGGTTAGGCTTTCATTAACTATTTTAATAAGAAAATATTAACATAGAAATGTGGCTAAAAGTGGGGATTGAGTCTGTTTTATAGAGAAGTTGTGAAGAAAGTAGAATCCAGCTCAGATTAGTTTTACTAAATCCTTCAGTACTTCTCCTTTAAGTTATCATCCAAAATAAAACATTTTTACTTCAAGGTCTATTATGTTTGGGGTAGGATAAGAAACAGTTCTTGGTTGAAGTTAGAACTGTCAAAACAACATCTTTGTGAATTTATCAGAAGACAGTGATGAGAACTGGAAAACACTAAGAAGGTATATCAGTTGTTTTTGTTTGCCTTACTCTGGCCCCAGTTTAGTTAATCTGGTTAAGGTGATTACATTTTAATGCAGTAAGCTACAGAACACTTTCTGTTCTAAGTGTCAGATATAAAATACTTTTTAGTGTAGTATTATTAAATAACTTATTTTGTATTTGTAATTCACTGATGTCAAGGCTATGGCTATAAACATTTCTAGAAGACCTAAGTGATGGGCATATAAAATATAGCTGCGACCAGAAGTGTAAAAACAGGATAAAAGTAAAGTCATGAGAAAGAGAAGTTTGGTGAGATAAAAGTTAGAAAATGTAAAGTTAACTGTCATGGGAATTAATAACCTAACAGTTAATACATTAGAGTGAGATTAACAGTTTGAAAAAGACAAGGAGAATAATATGAGCATTCTAAACTAATTGAACTTGTCTGTGTGGACTTTGACAAAAGACAAATAACTTGAAACAAGGAAGAGCAGACAATTACTGGATGTTCAGGATACAACTGCAATAACTCACATGAGAATGTAAGTGAATTACACATGGATTCTGTTGCAATAAAAATAGAGAAAAGTAATTTGGCTTTTCAACTGAATTCTAAAGCAACTAAATTTGCATAAGTAGACATATGACAAGAAGAAAAGAACTATATAGTATTTAAAGTACAACTATGATCTCCATAGTGTAAAGAAATTTTGTACGTACATTTAATTTTTTTTTATATATTATTTTAAAAACAAGTGGAGTGCATGCTGTTCGTTTATTGCCAGATTTATCCCCAACAAGTCACAGACACCTACTGTATGATAATTCTTAGTTCAACACCGATATATTAACACATATACTATTAAAAAGTAACTTCCTGACATTTGACAAGGTACAGCCAGGATTATACAGTGGTAAACTGCAATAGAAAAAAAAGGAAAAGAGACACAAATGACAGTGAGAATAAGTAGTAGACCTACACAAGTACAACTGTAATAGTGAGGAGATCACAATCATGCTCTGTAACCATGTCAACTTTTGATAAACAGACCAAAACAGGAGATTGTCTCAGGTTAAAAGATAGTGAAATATAAGAGTTTGTTAGACAACAAGAACTAGAGAGAGAAGACAGAATGAAGAAAATAAAGAAAGGAAAGACTGGAAATAGAGAGAGACAGTAAGAACACAAATTGAGATTAAGAAGCTCATCCAACTAAAGAAAGAAGGGGCTAAGAATGACAATGGTGGCAGTGTCAGCCAACCCAAGCTGCCCAAATCTGATGAAAAATGGCATAGATGCTTTTCTGGAGAGATATAAAAGATCTGCTCAAAGTCAGCACTGGGACAAAAACAACAAAGCAGTCTCTCTCAGCTCACTTTCACAGGAAAAAGACCAAAAAATATATGTAGGCATGACATCAAAAGATTGGTTGGTTGATTTAATGTCTGATGGCACAAAGCAGCTAGGCTATCTGTGCCAAATGTCTGGTAAAAAGGTAAAAGTAAATGTAGTAAAATACATAGAAGGAAATGAAGACAAAACAGCATTGAAAAACATAAATAGCATAAAACCAATGTTGACATCTAATCTACAATGTTAAGAGAGAAACTACAGAAAGAGAAGTTATAAAAGACTTTCTGTAGCATAATGGTAATGATCATAACCTGCCAGGAAGACTAACAGGTAAGTACAAGAACCACCATCAGTCACCTGAAGTTGGCCTTTGCAGTCCTGGTTCTGGATTATGTGTCATTACAGCCATTATCAAAGGGTAAAGTAATAAAAGTGTTTTAAAAGACATGCAGCAAAATTGTAATAACTCGCCAGGCCCGTTTTTGAGCCTTCAGTGCCATGTGGCAGGCAGGATTCCACCAGGGATGAGGATATAGTGGAAAACATGTCGAGGTTTTAGGATACATTGAGTAACGGCTTGTATAATACAATCAGTTACTGCTGCCACACAGTCATCTTTTGATGGCTGACAAACGATGGCAGGATCAAGTTCTGCTAGAGCACTGAAAGTGGACTAGTCTGCCCAATCTAGCTTCCACCGGGCACGCGGGTAGGGTGGCAACCACCATGGCCAGTCTCTCTCAAAAGTATAGGAATCCCTCCAAGAAAAATGGGAAAATAATGAAGGGGAGCAAACCGAGAGATCAATAACAGTAAAGGACTGACAAGGTGTGTGAAAATAAGTGGAAGAACCAGTATTGAAAAGAGAAAGGTTGTGATCAGAGAGCATACGCTCTTCAGAGCGACCCTCCTATCAATAACAGCTCTTCCCCAGAGGGGATGATGTCCATTAAAGTCCCCCAGGATAAAAAAGGGAGACGCATCTGTTCAATGAGAGCATCAAGGTCTGATTGATCATATGTCTCTCCAGGTGACAGGTAGAGAGAACAAACAGTGATGATATGACCCAAGGAAACACGGATGGCTATGGCCTCCAACGGTGTGTTGAGTGACAAAGACAAGGTGGGCACATGCTGATCAACCAACAGTGCCACCCCTCCATGTACTCGTCCATCACACAGCCTGTCATTTCTGTACAGAGAAAACTGCCAAAAGGTGACTGTACAGGCAGGTTTCAGAAATGTTTCTTGTAAGGAAAGACATACAGGATGGTAGGAAGCAATCAGTGTTTTGATGTCATTCAGATTAGAATGTAAACCTCAACAGTTCCATTTTATCAAGGTGGTTGTTTTTAATGATGTGTGGGCAAATTGGGTTGAGAATAATTCTGTTCACGCCCACATCTTTTTCCTTACTGTCTTTATTCGAGGGAGGTCTATTGACTTCCATGGATCCTGCCCTGGGTTGATTGGGCAGGTCTTTGTTGTTGATAGGGAATTCCAGTGACTGAGGATGCGAACAAATGATTGTTTTGCATCTTTGGGTGGGAGAGAAAGATGTATCTGAAGAAATGCCTGTATTTGAAACCAAAGGATGTGGATCTTGGGGTTTGTTGGAATGCATGGGAGGAACAGAGATGGGTGTAGAAGTTGATTCATCAACCTTTTTAAACATGGAGGTCAAAAGGCTTTTCATTTGTTTTGAAAATGATTCTCTTGGAAGCACAGAGAGATCTGTCTGCACTCCCATTGTAGTTGTGGAATGAAAGGCAGCAGCATATGTTCAAGATGAAGTGGCAGACAGCAATTTCCAAGCCTCAGGATAACTAATGTTTTCAAATGCTGCACCTCTTTTTCCTCCAACCATTTAGGGCAAGAACAAAAGTAGGAAGGATGAGAACCATTGCAGTTGACACAATGTGGGTCCATGTCACACTCATAGGCATCGTGATCCTTGCCACCACAACATGACGTCCTTGAGTGGCCAAACCTCTGACACTGGAAACATCAGTGAGAGTTTGGAATGTACAGCCATACCCCGCAACTTAGGTAATCTGCCTTGATGGTGGAAGGTGCACGTGGTTAAATGTAAATGTTAAAAATAAGGATATTTGTCGGCAATGTAACTCCATCTTTGCAAGTGGAGATGCCCCTTACTGCAGAAACTCCTTGAGTGGAAAGACCAGCGAGAATCTCTGACTCGGGGATGTTCTTCAAATCCCTCTCAACAATAACTCCTCATGATGAATTCAAGGTAGCATGAGGGGTAACCTCAATAGGCACATACCCAACTGCCTTTGAATTCAAGAGGAGTTCACTGTGTTGGGATGTGGATGTTTCAACCAATATGTCTCCAGATCGAAGCTTCTTTACTGACTTTGGAGAGCCAGCAAGTCCCTCTAGGCCCTTCTGAATAAAAAAGGTGGACATTTGCCCTAAAGGTTTTCTGAAAGAGAATGTAATATAAGAAAATGAAGTACGTGTGTTACAGATGTTGAATATTGCTGTTCAGAGTCTTCAAGATGTGGTTGTTTACCTATTGACTGTTTTTTCACTACTTTATTTAAATTTTTCGTAGGAGGATCCGTAGGAAAAAAAAAGAAAATTTCGGTGCCCACTGACCCCACCCCCATGGAGCCGTACGAGGGGACGCACTACAATGTCATACAAGGACATCGCAGCAACGCCAGGGTTTCGTGAGCACAAAACCCAAACACCAGCATCAGACACAATGTACACAATACCCGTTGAGAACTTCCAACACTGGTTCTTGATTGACTCTAGCCCAAGTGGACCAACCAATTGACCCAAGGGGGGCCACCCAAAGGCTGCCCGTCTACAGGAATTCAAGACCAAAGTGGTGTGTTAGGGTTGGACCCCTCAACCAGCAGGATCCTCTGCTCCCCTTCACGGGTCACCACTCACAGCAAACACGTGGGTGGATGTTTAGATCTCAGAGAAGGTAACCAGAAATAACAGAACCTTCCCTGGGAGATCCCTCACCATGTACAGGTATCCACACCAAAGGGGACATCAGAAGATGCCATAAACAATGACAAATTAAAAGTGGGTTTGCTGAAATGATATGAATTTACAAAAGAAAATAATTTTCCAGAAGTTCAGAGAAGTCAAACAAAACACCAGAAAATCTATATTTCAGTTGGTGATACATCTCTGGCAGTACTTCACAAGATGGACTAATAAGTTTTGAAGGACTGGAAAATCTACTAATGTGAACAGTTTGCAATCATGTGCTCAACAGACATCTCACTGCTCCAAGAGATGTGGAGGAGACAATAAATCTGGCAGAACAGTATGTTAAAGCCCATGGAGGGATTATAACTGGAATAAACTGAAAAATTTGAAATCAGTAACAGCTGATCAAAAGCAAAAGTCTAGCAAATCTGATAGGTGTTTATGTCCATTACCAGCAAGCAACAACAGAAGTATCAGCATAAAAACAGCTGGAGCTACTTACAAAGAGATAAGTGGTAAAAAGCAAGAAAAGAGTGATTGGCACAACAGTTGCTGCTGTCAGGAAGAAACAGAATCAACACAACTTTATCAGATCCACCACAAAGTGGAAGTCCCATTTTCAAGAATGATCAATGCATGAATTGTAGTCAGCCCAAGTAAACAAATGAATCAACAGGGCCAGTAGTGATTGCAGCATGGTACAAATAGAGAGGTGGTGACAAATCATGATATGCCAGTATAGGAAGGCTATGTCAGAGGTAAGAAGGTGAAGGTTCTACAATACACTGGATGCATTAAGACAGCAGTGAGAACCAGTTTAGTATCTGCTAACTAGATGACTGATGGTACACTTATGTGTGATAATTGATGGAACAGTGAGAAAGTTTTTCAGAGCAAATATAAATGTATATACTCCATATTATGTTAGAGACCTTGATGCCATGTGTATGAAGACACCAATATACAACTGGGTGGTAGGAAACATACAAGGTGGTAAGAATCAAAATGAACTAGGCAAAAAGAAGTCTGCCAAAGAGACTGCAATCAGCAGAAGAGCTCAAAGGTAAAAAAAACAAACAAGACAATGAGTCTCAAAAAGTGACATTCAGAATATAGGTTGATGGGAACTGAAGGAAGTACAGAAGAAAGACTCTTTACTGTAGAAACTTTGGTACAATGCCCAAGAGGAAGTCAAATACAAGATAAAGATGAATAAATGGGATCCTTGCCAAGGTGAAAGAAGCCCTATTGGAGACACATTGTTAGGAGAAATAAACAAAGGAGCCTTGTTGACTATACAAGAAGCCCCAGTACATGATATGAAAACTGTCTTTGTATATGATGAAAAAATATTTTAAGTATTTCTCCTGAATAGGGGCTTGTGTCAAATATAAAAGACTGTTTAGGGAAGTATTATTAATTAATTTATGTTTTAATTCATTGATGTTGAGGCTATTGAGCATTACTTTTGTAAACCACTGATGTTAAGGCTATGGAGATTTCTAGAAGATTTAAGTGACAGACATATGAGTAGCTGTGGCCAGATGAGTGGAAACAGAGTAAAAGTAAGGCCATGAGAAAGAGGAGTTTGGTCAAAGAAAACAAAATTACCAATCATAGGAGTTAACAGCCTAACAGTTCACATGTTAGAGTGAGATTAACAGTTTGAAAGAGATAAGGAGAATAATTTGTCTTGTCAAAGGCTTTCTAAACTAACTAAACTCGGTTGTGTGGAGCTCGACAAAAAGCAGATGGTTATTGGAAGTATGAAGAGCAGATGGTTATCAGAAAGTCAAGATACAACTAAGGTAGCTTATGCAACAGCAAAAGTGAATTATATATTGATATTGTTGCTACAGAAATAAAGAAAAATGTTTGGCTTGTCAACTGAATTTTAAAGAAATTGGCCCAGATGAACTTTTGACTGAAGGAAAAGAATGGCCTATCAGTTGCTATGTTATAGTGAGATTAACAGTTTGAAAGAGATAAAAATAACTTGTCTCATCAAAGAGTATTTATTCTAAAGCAACTGAACATGTCTGTGTGGACTTTGACAGAAAGCAAATGATTATTGTAAGTTCAGGATACAAATGTAGTAACTCAAGCAACAGTGTAAGTGAATTATACACATATATTACTTACATAAAAATAGTTTGGCTTGTAAAATAAATTCTAAAGCAATCAAATTGGCATAAGTTAAATTTTGACAAAATGAGAACTGTGTAGTGTTCAAAATATTACTATGATCTCCATAATATAAATACTTTTTGTATACATGTTTAACTTTTTTTGAATATATATGTATAATTTTAAAAATAAGTGGTGTGTGTTATTCATTTATTGTTGAATTTATCACCAATAAGTTACAGACACCTACTGCAAAAAAAGTCCTTAGACCAACACAATCATATATTTACATTACTCTATATTACTAAAAATAGTTTCTGATACTAAGAAACTATTATTTTTGATACTATGAACAAATACAAAGTTCAAGTTATCATTCAATTCACCATAAGTCATGGAATCATGTCGGTTTAAAGGAATTCCATTCTTCATCAGTAACCCTGAACAAAAATAAGGCTAGGCTTCGTATAGTTGTGAAGTGTATTACATATAAATGCTGTTCTTCTGTCTTTTACTTACTGGCCTAACAAACTTGGTATTTATCTTGGCAAACTGATAAAAAGTTAGTTTTAGTCATTGTAAGGTATCTTATTTGAAAGTGAAATGTCATGATATCAAATGTACATAGTTATGTATTTATTCCTGTCATGCATATATTAATAACTACTGGTATCAGATGTTTCGAACAAATGGAGTTTCATTAATTTTTGCCACTCAATCTGAATTATGCAGGTACTTTATTATTCCCTGAAAGCACCTAGGTATAGAAATTTTGAAAAAAAAAAAAAGGCTGATTAGTGAAATATTTAATTTAGCTGATACATTTTGTATTTATGCTCAAGGCAATATATAAAACAGTATCTCTCAACTCTCACTATTACGTGTTTTTATTTTCTCCATACACGTAACATGCACAAATGTTAGGACAAGAGAATATTCTGTAACTTAATATTAATAAAATTTTGATGTTTCACTTGTGATTTACCTCCCATTGTTCTATAGAAGTAGCCCAAATTCTAGTTTTTGGGTTTGTCCTAACACATTTGAACACTACTGTGTAAATGTCAGTTTTCACTAACAGTATCATGCATGCAGACATAAAAAACACTAATAATATCGTGTTTTGACAAATAATCTGAATTCATTAAACTACTGCTAGGAACTGTTTTATGTTTCAAGGAAAGAAAATATTATTCAATTAACAGAAATGCAAATTTTTAAACTAGGCCTATACAAACTTTGAGTCCTTGAGAAGGAACAACAGACAAGTTCTAATGTCAATGGAGTAAATTAAAAAAATAGAGTTGTCTTCTCTACAAGTACAGTTATAGCTGTACAAATGAAAATGACAAAAATATTCTGTGCTAAAAAGGAAGCTAATGTTACATAAATAATTATCTGTTATATTCTCCTTCTTAGAAACATTACTCGAAAAATTTTAAAAGTAATATTTCTATTATGTCTCTGATCAAATTGTTGCAACTAAACATTCTGGAAAAATATCTAAATAAGCTTGGTTTCATCTACCAGCTAACAACATTGCTTTTGCTAATAAACTGCCTTGTTCTTCTGACCTACAGTGAGTGTTGAAATGAGATGAATATATTATTACTTACTAATTATAGTGTAGCATACCCAAACTCTACTGGTATTTCTGAAGAAAAAAATCACATACCCGATTTTTCAGCTTTTCACTAAGAAATGGTTTCACCAGTGCAAACAAGATATCAAACACTGCTGGTTCATTGATTATGTGGATCCCTTTAAACCGACCCGGGAAACAGTTCTTCAGTTTATAAAAACAAAGTATGTTGATTATTAATTATGCAAACTTTATAGGAAATAAGTTATTCTTACTAACGTAACTAATTATTCTTAAGTGAGTTACCATGAGTTAAAGAAGTCATTTCAAATACTTAAATATTCACAAACAAGACATATAATCTATGTTCTTACACTAGAAAGATAAACTCAAGACTTGGTCTAAATCCTATTTCCAAATAACTTACTTATTTTCTTGGTTATATTAAAAATATATCCTTAACACATTTGTCTATTTTAAAGTTGCAAGATTTACTATAAAATTTTTTTCTGAAATAAGGTTTCTGATTTCACAATTAGTCAGTACAACCTGTTGCTAAATACAAAACAATTGGCTGTTTCTGCTGTGCCAATCACAGGAATCAAAGCCTGATTCGTAGTTATAATCCCCAAGTTTACTACTGAGCCAACAGGACAATTGCAAAGGAGGTCTTAAATTAAAAGACTTCCTTGTATAAGTATGCTTCACATCAAAACACACTATTCATTTATTAAACTATGTTAGTGTGATTACTAAAATAGTATTGTATGTACTGTATAAAATAATTCCTTCACAGTATGAGAGTTATGGCCTAAGCCTTTTTTAAAATATGGTCAATAAATTGTAAATGACCATGGCAACAATGATGAACTATAAACAACTGCAACTGGGATTTAGCTACTTCTAGACAATAAATAATTCTACTTAAAACTTCCATATAGCAAACATTTTATACAATAATTATAATCAAATTATTTATTACTTTTTAAAAAAAAATTAAAACAACAACAAAGTTTTGTAAATTTGTTCAGACAAGGAAAGATTAGAGATATGCAACCTAAAATTGTAAAAAATATACAATAAACAAACCTTGTAACCTGAAATTAATCTAGGGACTTCAGGTTCACAAACACTTATTTATGACAACATAATAAGACATCCAGTGAAGGTTTATACTATCGAATCTTAGAGGATTAGGTTGAGTTTTTGTATTTAACTTTCCATATTACAATCAAAACAGTCGTATACCAGGGATGTACATGTAATATTTACCAATAAACACATTCTATATTTGGTACAAGAGCATGTAAAAATGTACCAATATCAACCTACAATTTGGTGGATGCTATTGATATGGTGTTAATTAAAATATTCAAGTTTCCAATCTAATTCAAAGTCTGTCAAGAGTATTGCAAGTGTATTTTTATCTTCTGTTATACTACCTGTATTAGAAGCACCATCCTTCGACAATGTGCTGGACTCATCTGTCTGATGTGATGAAAACCAAACTCTTTGAGGTCAAGCAGTGCAATAATACCATTGATTTGAGTGGCAGGATCTTCAATTGCCTTTTCAAGACACAAAAGGTTAGCCCTATAGATGTCATTAGCTGAATGTTTTGCTGGATCCCAAATACCTAGCAGAAAAAAGAACAACCTTTATCCCATGAGTCTTACTACATTAGATGCATGTCACATCATTTATACAATTATAGGTTACCAGCCTTATTTATGTACAAATGTTTATGAATCTATTAAACTTCTATTTGTTGGCCACATACACTAAAACTATATATACATATATATAGGCTAGTAACTTTTAAAAAAATATCAAATTTTTGAAATAGTAATCAATTGCATTTTTAATAGTGTTGAAGAAATAAGATGTCTGGCTGATGAACACAGAATTTAGTCTTTTAATAATGACAATAATATCAATCTTATTGTGGCTGTTATTTGACATGAAAATATATATATTTTTGTAAATGTTTCAAACAACAATACATAAATGTTTTACCCCCTCTGATTACGAAGATGGCATGACCCTCGCGATCACGATGTTGTAAGAATCCTTCAAGGTTAGCACTAAACACATCTTTCAGGGCAGAAGGCACAAAATCTTTGAAAAGCTCAGGATTGTTGTCACGTAGTATATAATACTGTTTTATGAGTCTGAAGGCACGGTCATAATCAAACTTTCGAGCTCTTAGAAATCGAAGCAGAAAGTTGTCATCTGATGGCACAATCAAATTAGGTTCTTCTGATAATAACAGAAAAAAAACATTTTAGGGACAATTTCAAAAAGTGTAACAGTTAACAAATACATAATAAAATATTACATTAAAAAATAATAACAACTGGAATACTACATTAACAGTATCAGCTTAATTTGTTGAAAATCATAGTCTCATGGTATATTAAAAGACTAAAGTAGAATCACTGAAGATGCGTCATTCTCACAATTTTACTTGAACCTGACAATCAAAGTTTGTGATAAAATTTTATGAAATTCATATAAAACTGAAATTATTGCTCGAAATATAACAAACAAAACTTATTAAACCTTTGATTCTTTTTTATTTTCTGTGTTTAGACTGGTACATTTCTTTTAATATCAATAAGTGATATAGAAAAAGAAAGTCTCCATATAGTAATATCACACAAATTAAAAATGTACCCTGCAACATTTCTCTGAGCGCTTGGATATCACGAGCTCTCCATTCTGGTTTCTCCATGAGTTCTCTTTCTGCTTTCTTTTCTAAAGCCTGAGATAAACTAAAAACTGACGTACACGTGTCTAAAATTTCCAGTCCTATTTGGCCTCCATCTGCTGAACTTGTGTTTTTATCCATCTCCTATAATATAAAATATTACAATACTAGGAAGTGACTTCAACATTTACAGTTTCAGATTGGTTAGTCATAAAAGACAATAATACAATTTTCTTGATTAACAGAATAATATATTTAATCATGTAAGTGTTCTTAATAAATATATTATTCTGTTAATATATTTATTAACACTTACATGATTAAATATTTATTACAATACTAAAAACATGGATATTAGGCTTAAAAATACATTGAATTTTCCCTAACACAAGTATCAACAAACACAATTATCTTACAAAGACTTCTTTAGGTTATGTATGTCTTATGTTAAGAATTTACAATATCATTCTGAATATCCTGCCTTCTTTCTCGAGTATTCTGGAAATTTTATTAAAATACTGCATGTATTATATCGAAAAGAAAAAGATGCCTAAACATTTGTATGGACATAAACGTGCAAAAATTAGTGATTTTGTTACAGTAAGTTATACAGTGCCTTTTATATTTCAGTTAACATTCTGTGTATTTCAGAGCGACTGGTATGGGTATTAACACTTTTACTGATAAGGAGAGATAAGTGTTAATACCCATACCAACCAGTTCGAGATACATTTTTATTTCAAGTGAGTTTCTCATCATCAAGAATCATTTAACATTCAATAAAAAGTGAGCTGTTACACAGTTGACAGTGATTCTACACATTCACGAAATAGTTCTGAGAAACTTAAATAAAATCTAGAAAAAAAATTCTAATATGAAACATTGAAGATATACTGGTTAACAATATAAAAGGCTTAATTAAACTAAATAGAATACATAAGTGCTTTATGTCATTTCTGTTTTATAAATAATGTACATTTTATGGCATTTAATATTAATTCACTGCTTCAACAAATATACATAGGATTGTGTATAATGTTTACTTCCCATTTTGGTTTTACACGAACGTGAAATGATAACTGTATATGACTCACATTTAACATCACACTCATTGAACACGTTACGACCGTGCACAATACATGGATCTGTCACATTCACACTTTGCAAAGGCCTTAATATTTCTTACACTCTTCACTATTAATTCAACATTAAAATATTTAACGTGCGCTTGCTTGACTTTAACAGATCTTTTAATTACTAATGACTTCATTAACACAGTTTAATCAGCAGTTTGACTAACTAACTTATAGACAAAAAATGAAAGACATGAAGTAAACCAAATGTATTAATAACTTGCTAAGTACTGACTTATGCTGCAATATACAAATATAACAAACATTCCTATCTTCTGGTAGTATTTTGATATTTACTTTAAGATTATTCTTTGCCTTGTACTTGTGTAAGTTTCATATGATATGGAGTTGATAAAACCATTTATTTAGTTCTCACTGCTTTTCAGAGCGGATGTTGCCATAACTGTATGTTATGCAAGGTTGTCAACAGCAGCATCCTTCAGTGGTCATTTCAGTTATTACATCTGGATGTCACAGCCTCATCTATTTTAAAATGAAAATAGCAAATTACTTGGGTGACACTAGTTGCTATGGATAAATGCAACATTTCTTGTGAACTAACAAAGATACAGATGTTCTGGAACCAGATCTTGGAAGGAGAAGCAACTGAGAAAAGCAGTTAAGGCAACAATTCTCTGCGAGGAGAAGCAATTATAAACAGTTAATCTGGGTTTAGTGTTTATAAAAAAGACTATTAATTTTGTGTCTAGTCTCATTATCTCACTTAACATCAGTACTCAGTAAGTAAAAGATTTAACAGGATTTTGCAATTGATATTTAGACCAAATATTTAGTTATTAAATAGACGTATCTGACAGTTCAAGAGTTAACTCAGCTACACCTGAATACACCACAGCTCCAACTTGTATCAACTAAATATTTTTAAATACACGTTTAAGCAAAAAGAAACTATATGTATATAAATTCAATAAGGTTAAGGGTGAAAGTTCATGTCTCTGAATGTATAACACAAAGGTTGAAGTAATTCTGAAATCTAAGCAAAATTGCTTCTCCATTGAATTAATAAACTTGTGAAATGGACTACCAGATGATGCAACACACATTGTCAGTTGAAATAAACTGAAATACAAATGTATGCAAGGTAAAATTGTAATTTTCTCATGCTAATATTTTATAAATACCTACATTTTGAAAAAATAAATGTTCGTACAAGTCATCTTTACACAATAAACAATGGAGATCTCAACAACAAGATGTTTTTTTTATACACAAAGAGTAACAATGATTTGTACAAACCTGAAACTTTTCTATAAATAGGTTTTACTTAACTGTTACATTTTATTTATAAGTGAAACCTTAGGCCTATTGGCAAAATTCTTTAGTGTATATATTCTGCATAATTTTGTTACAGCCCTGATCCAAATTCTTACCAATTTCAAACACAAAAATGAAGTTCTCCCAACAGCAGTGCTGGAAATTTTATTGCAGTCAGGTAAAAACAAGTGTTATTAAACATATACAATATGAAATAGGCTATTTTGCATTTAAGAAATGTTTGTTTATTCCTTTTAATTACAGAGATAACCAAAATTACATCAGGCTCTTTTTGTATAGCTCTGTATCAGTCTAATGCTATTTGAACCACCATTAAATACATCACTCAGTCTGATGTTTGACTGTATGACTACCTTTTGTACCCCCAAAATTAACACTTTCATATCAATGGGAATCTGAAAAAATCCTAAAAGACTAAACCATGATATCTCAAATGGGAGAGGGGCAGAGATCTCTAATGGAAGACTGTCGCACAAGCCATTGGACATACTCAAGTCCTATTCCATAGAAAACAAGTCCAAGTCTCTAAGACTCTCCTGAGAACTAAAAAAAGATGTACACATATCAGTTTCAGAACTAAGTTATCAGTTCTTCTAAGATGTTGATATCTTTGTAGTAATAAAGTACCATAACTACACAGAATACTCTGGTTCTCTCTCAGTCTGGGACAAGGTTACCATAACTTTACTGTTCTTTAATTAAGAAATGTAACTGAGATACATTATTAACATCAGCCATATTATATTAAAAAAAAAAACTCCAACATAATAGTAAGAAAAAACTAAATAATTCCCTAATCATATTACAACTGTTAAAGTGCTTTTCTAAATCACTTCTGATAACAGATCCGAACATCTTGAAACCAACAGAAGACAAACTTCTTGGTATATTATTTCCACAAACTTCTCTACTGCCCTTTTTGTAAACATAACAAAAGATAGTACTAGAATTCTATTAAAATTTTTCAAGAACTTTAAAAATAAAAAGTCCCAACTAGTTCTTTTTCCAAGCATTTTCTGAGGTTTACAATAACCCTAATTTGTTCAAGAAGTTTTAGCCACAAAGAATTTTCCAACTTTTGTAAAAGTTTCTTCTAGCAACAAGATATTTGAAGAAATTCATAGTTTAGTAACTGCTTCTTACATTTTATGATAAATACAATAAGAAATGTGCACTTTAGCTGTTCACTCTCTTCAAACACACCCAAGTTAATGGGTGAAAACACCAGTAAAAACGTTATTATCTTTCAAGTGCACAAAGGTTATTTGGTGATTTTATACACCTCTAAAATTATAGTTTTACTATCTTGATTATCAAATTTAAGAATGGTATCTTGAATGCAGAGAAATGCAAGTCCTCAGAGCCAGGACATCACTAATATATCATAAACAAAATCATGAAAGATATTGCTCATAACAGGCAAACATGTTTCTCTGCACAGTTGTAATAGGTTCCCTGCAGAGATTTAAATGAAATGTTAAGTTGAGCTAGCAAAACAAAGCCATCTTAGCTGCTTGTTTTGAGGAAGGTTGGTTACATCATGAACATAAAGGCATGTCAACTGCTTTGACACATATGGTACATTCATTTTATTCACAAAGGATACAATGAGGCCACTTGGTCCATTTAAGCTATTCCATTTTCTACCAGTACCCCACTTAAAACTATATTAAAAACTTATTTTTGTATATCAAATTCTAATCCGAAAAATATTTTTCAACTATTTTCCTAAAACTCCTTCAATAATACAGTTTCTAAAAATTTGAAGAACTATTCAACAGGTTAAGTAATCTGTGAGAAAAGTATCAAAGCATTAACTGGGGTTGTTTTTATATATTGAATTTGTGTTCTCTAGTTTTAGGGTTCACAAGTTTTCTAAGTCATTATCTAAATGTATGGATTCTAAACAACTAACAGTCTAAAACACTTGAATCATGTGTTCCTAAACTCTTCTTAACTACAATAGAAACATGTTAAGATATTAACATATTTTTATATGACTGTAGCTTCAAATATTTAATTATTCTGCTATCACCTTTTCTCCGAACCTTTGTCAACAACTTAACGCATTTTTTAGATAACATTATGTAACAAAATTTTTACTTTTTCTTGTTCCTGGGCAGAGTTATTTCTCAATTGCTTATCCCTAAAGAAAATGAAAAATACCTATTTTTATCTTCAAACTTTGTTTTTGTGACCTGGGAGCATATAACAAAAACATGATGGGAGACTATATTTGGGGGCTGATACGTGAAAGTGATTTACATTACAGTTGCAAATCTCGAGAAACTACTCACTTCTAAACATTTTTGTGTAACTTTAGTATAAATACATGTAAATCTTGATTCATATGTTGTTTTATTCAGACCTTATGTAAATGCAAATGTGCAAATTTACCATTGTTACATAGAAAATAGGTTAATTTCTAAATGTCATTATCCAGGTCAGAAAAGCAAAGTTTGAAAAGAATAATGTCCATTTTCTGTACTTTTACAACATAAGCAATTAAGAAAAGCACATACTATCCAGGAACAACATTTGTGTTACATAGTGTAAAGTGACCAATTAGAACACAATAATATCAAATGAGGCTAAACCAGTCCTTGTAGGGTGAACTGATGGCCTAATTGTACACAGTATTTTCTATGTATACACGTACAATCTGTTTGCTTTATGAATAGCTCATACATACAGACTAAAAGACATTAGGTTTTGTACTTTATGTCCAGATCTTTTTCCTTATCAACTCTGATTAAATATTCCTCTGTAAGGCTATAAAAATTAATTTTTATGACAACCAATATGCATTACCTTATGTTTAATAAAATTAAAATACACTTGCCAGAAGACTAAACACTTCATATTTCTCTGCAAAACTTTCACTTCTTGAAATTTAAAACATTCATTAATGTCATAACATTTGGACACTTAACAAACTTGTTTGTTATATCTTTATTAATATCATTGATGAGAATTAGCAAATAACCTAATTCAGAACCAGAAGATATTCTGCTTGTAACCCAAACGTACTGTAATTTCATCCCACTTACAATGACTGTCTGTTTTCTACCACCAAGTCAACTATAATCCATTTAACTAGCTTATATCCTGTGCTAACAACTGCAATCATTCTTAAATTACTCTTAGGTATTACGTCATTAAAGAAAATTTATCAATATTAAAGACTATTGCATTGAAAATCTATGCTGTAATGACACAAATCTTGTCTTTTTCTTTAATTGTAAGCTCTAATAATTTCTCAATCACTTAATTATGGTAACTATTTGTACATTATATTTTCTCCTTGAAAATTACTGGCTTACATGAGCTAGTCTCCAACCTACTGGCACATCACCATTAATGGTGAAATCATTAAAATTCAAGGTTAGTATCTCATAAACCTGCTATTTCATTTCCTGCTTTATCCTAGAACAAACATCTGGCCCTGGTGTCATATCTTCCATCAGTTTTTCAATCTTGTACCTCACAAGCTTAATACTAGCTTCAAGGAGAGATAGCCATCTTTCCTCGGTAAAACCAATAATGAAAAAAGCATTTAGACATTCAACCATCTCATAACCATTAAAATAAATTCTCCAATCTTCATTTTTAAAAGTAAACTTAAGTGTTTTTAGATGTTTTCAGGTGGGCAATGAATAATTACATACATTAAAGAAACTATATGCTCGTGGGAGTGATAGGTGGATATAGGTAGATGGAAGTTTGATGAAGCTACCAAGTCAGCCACAGTGAGCCAAGGGCATCTTCTTACAACATATGTTAAGTAGGTGTGTTAATTTGAAGGACAGAAAGTGTAGTAAGAGCTTACGTTATGATATACTGACTCTAAAGGTCACATATAAGCAAGATAAATTGAAGTTTAAGAGCCATTCCATTAATCTAATCTAACAAGGTCCAGTTATCCTTATTCATCACAATAAGTTCTGTCACTAAATTCTAAACCTAAATCTCAATCATATAGCAGGTACATAACTAAGCCAACCAACACCTGCAGCTCATGTTGCAGTCAAGCTTATGTTCGTTAGTTATCACTCTATTTAGTTTACTGTTGGTCACAATCTATAAATAAAATGTACATTTTCACACAGCTTTGTCCACACTTCTAGTTCTATTACACAGTATACACAAATCAACTGTTTCATTTTAAAAATATGATACTCACTTATTTTAATTATATAATATTGCATACTTTCAAGATAATGAAATTTAACTAAATGTTTTTTGTTTTTAAAATTAAAAAAAGAGCTTTTTTTGTCAAAAACTGGCAGTTACTCTTATGTTACATAGCAGTGTAGTAGTAGAAGTAAAACAGTACATGTTGGTCAAATGACTGCTTGTTTTCACATGGAAATAACATATGAAAGTACGTTAGGTTAAATTACATGTAATCATAGGCTTAACTGAGACTAAAGGATAAATGATAGTTACAAAATATTCTTAAAATAAAGATGGCAGTGTACCCTCTTCACGGCGGTCCGGGTCCTATTAAAATATTGTACAGACCTAGTACATAGTAATAACCGTCAAGTAAGAGGTGTGCGTGTGTGTTTTACTTATAGCAATGCCACATCGGTCTATCTGCTGAGCCTACTGAGAGGAATCGAACCCCTGATTTTAACGCTGTAAATCCGGAGACTCACCGCTTTACTAGCGGAGGTTAATAGGTGTGCTGATGACATAGTTTAAAATTAAATGTGGCTTTTATTAAAGTATGTTAGCACACAGTTACAATCTGTTATATCGATCATCTAAGCTAACCTGATATTCAATTTAAAACCAGTAACTGAATAAAGATATGGCCAGTTTCATCAGCTGAAAAGCCGTGTAATAACTCATATCACATTCATAATAGTGTATCTGTAAGTGTAACAACATATTAGATTATTTAAACGAGCGTTTCTTAGCCATTATGATATCCTGGATCAGCTCGCTGTTTCCTCTATATGTCGCGCACCAATGAAACTCACAAAATGCAAATACTACAAAAACACATTTAGATCACATATAAATTTTCTGTCACTTTTTTTGCTCGCGAGTTTTTGCGAAATCTCTCACACTGATAAGTTGTTGTGACGGACCGAAAGTTGAAAACACTGATTTTTCAGACACATCAGGTGCTTTGAAATATATTTCTATTTGTCAAGAAAGTACAGGTACACTTACTTGTTAACTTGTAGAACTGGTTGTCGAGTCCTTCTCTTCGAAAATGAAATTTACCGTAATTTAAACTTACGACTGAAAATGGAGAGCACGCCAATGTTAGAATGATAACAGATACAATAATTCTTCATTAACAAAGCTTCCTAAAGAATGATTCGAATTAACCTATTTAACTTGATTTATTTGAACAATAAATAATTTAACCTGTTTTATCACATTCAACACACACACACAAATCGAACAACATTAACACTTAACAACCAAACCTGTCTTTCACTTTCAGTTTCCTGGTGTTAAAGTTTGTAACTTATCAATATTATCCGTCACCCGTCGAAAATTTTGCTATCAATTTGGTGTTTATTACGGTAGAGAGAAAAAAAAAATTAATGTTTGATTGAAAGATCAAGATGTGTAAGAAACTCGGATTATGTTAGAAATTGAATAAATGTTGATAAATTGAGATAAAAAGGAGAAAATAAAAGCTTTAACATTTTAAAAGATTATTTCACGTTTTCTTCCAGCTCAACATTAGCAAACAGGACTATATTTCAATTAGTAAATTAATAATACGCTAGGAGATAAATTTCATGATGAGATTAAATCTATAACCTACTGAGAGTTAACCCGTGTAAAGGTTTTGTTAAAATAATTAATTAACAAATGGACTACTACGCCTTTCAAGATATATACTGACCTAAAGCTGGAATTTGCCTTGAGGCTTTGTCACAACTTCATAATAATTGATTCATAAACGAGGGTTACTGTTGATTCGTAATTCTCGTAGTTAAAAAATAAACTTCAGATGTCTGTTTGTTTCTTTGTTTTTGAATATCGCGCAAAGCTACTCGAGGGCTATCTGCGCTAGCCGTCCCTAATTTTACAGTGTAAGACTAGATAGAGGGAAGGCAGCTAGTCATCACCACCCACCGACAAATCGTGGGCTACTCTTTTACTAACCAATAGTGGGATTGACCGTTACAGTATAACGCCCCCATGGCTGAAAGGGCGAGCATGTTGGTGTGACGGGGATTCGAACCCGCGTCCCTCAGATTACGATTTAAGTGCCTTAACCACCTGGCCATACCGGGCCTCTCATAGTACTTAATTTATCTATCTTTACACATATATTTCTGAGTGGGGGAATATTCGTATGTTGCGTTCTCAAAAATAAATTCTATTGAATGGAAGATGTCTCCTCTACATAAACGGTATCTGTGAAACACGTGTACGAAATAACATGCCAGTGCAACAACAAATGCACGCGTCAAACTAAACGCAGTTTAAAATGTTATCTTAACAAACATAAATATTATATACCCCAAAATAAGATAGACATTTACCTCCTGGCAGACCACGTTCAGGAAACTGATCCTAGTATTTCATGTAACGAGGTAAAACCAAATATAGCAGCAGAGTTTAATCTTGAAGAATCTGTTGAAATTGTATATTGTTAACTAAAGCACATTGCATCAGATAGAATTATGGATCAGTGACTACTATGTACGGTTGTGGTCTTATGTTTAAAAGTAATAGTAATAGGTAACCAGCTTCATGTGAGTTTAAAGGTTGTCAGCGCCTGAATGCTTGAAGGAGAAGAGATCAAAGGGTCCCCACCCCCATTGGGAAAGTTATCCTTTAAGGCTGGGAAGGCTATGTGATGTCACAGTTTCACAACTTGATGTCAGGGGGTGAATAATTCCAATATGTGCCACTAGGCTGAGGATAGTTCCACAAAATGGCGTTAGAGGTGGTACATGAAAAGTATGTCGTAGGGTCGAATAGTTCCAAAGTGCGTTTAAATATATATAATTATTATTGTATTTATTACAGTTGGTATGCTCGTAACATGTACTTCATAGTGTACACTATAATTGGTAGTATAGCACTTCTAACTCACAATGTGCTTAGCCAAATAATTTTTCGTAATAACGTAAAATGATCAAACTAGGTACTTGTCTTATGCGTAACATTACGAAGTAAAAACTACTATTTCATTTTCTATAGTTCTTAACACGATGTTAATCTATTCAATATCGTTAAGGTTAGCTTTAAACAAAGTATTTGAATAGTTAAAATTAACAACTTTTGTATTACAGTTTTATACTTTGTGTAGCATGTTTCGTAGTTTATTCTACATGTATTAATTTAGTTTACCCCCTACATAGCGGAATATGTTTCCTACTAACATAAGCCACTCAAACTCTAGATGCAATTGTAGACATCACATTAACTAACTGTAATACAGTACAGTTAATCTTTATGGTTTATATATAAGGCTATTCATACAGTATCTTACAGTTAAATAGTCCTTTTCAGGACTATTTTTTCATATTAACCTAGATATAATTTTGTCTGACTAATATGTAAATATCCAAACATAATATAACTCTGCAACACCTTTATTGAGACCGGCATGGTCAGATGTTTAAGGCACTCGATTAATAATCCGAGGGTCATGGGTTCGAATCCTCGTTACACTAAACATTCTCGTCCTTTCAGCCGTAGGGTATTATAATGTTACGATCAATCCCACTCTTCCTTGGTAAAAGAGTTGGTGGTGGGTGGTGATGACTAGCTGCCTTCCCTATAGCCTTTAACTGCTAATTTAGGAATGGCCAGTGCAGATAGCCTTCGTGTAGCTTTGCATGAAATTTAAAACAAACCAAACACCTTTATTGGATATATATATAAAACCATGTTTTTCACTCTTACGTCTGTTTTTATTTCCAACCCATTAAACTTAATACGAACATTTTTCTCCAACTATGTATAGTAACACTCATGTTACGTTCTGTTAAAAGCTTTTTCAAACGAATAGCTTATTGTAGAATAAATCCGTTCACGTATAGCATCAATTACCATTTTACGTTTTATCATAGCATTGGCTAAGATATCACAGCTCCTGTGATTTTCTGGATATCACGTTCGTGTGGTCATACAAGTATAAAACACAGTTTCTTTACTAAATTATTAGTTTGATGGATCTGTCTCCAAATGACACACACAAGAACAGAGAAGCAACGGTTAGTTGTTGTCTGTAGTTCAGCTCAAAGCTACACAATGGGCTATTTGTGCTCTGTCCACCACAAATATCGAAACTCGGTTTCAATCGTATCACTCCGCAGACATTCCGCTTTGCCACTAGGGGGCAGTAAGCCACGGTTCCTTCCAGGAATAATGACACCACGAGAATTTAAAGTATTATTTTTTATTAATGTGTTTTGCATATCAGCAATTCCAAACAACGACGAATTACATTAAGCAAGCTTAAAGTTTGATTGTAGATCGTACAAAATTTTGTTCGTACACATTTTTATTCTGCTTATATTAAAATGTACACGAATAATACGATTTAACCTTTGATTTGTACATGTTATACAATCGATTACTCTTATTATTAAAAAAAATAGAGGCTTGGCAAAATTTGTGATTGTAAATGATAAACTAGTATGTTTGTCTTCCAAGTTTAACAAAAGTGCAAAAGTTAAACATTTGTAAGATTCAGATAAAACTATATATACTTGATTCGTTTATTGTATTAGAAATATGCATTAGCTATTCTGTGTAATCTTATAAGAAAACAATATTAACTCTTGAAATTACTACGAGCCACTTACATCATAACATAGCTTACACTACTCATGTCGTTACGTATACCTGTTATTCTTTAATTGTTTGTGTTTTGTATCAGACGTTTTAGAATCTGATTTTGTTGCCTTTGCTTTCAATATGGCTTGACCCGGCATGGCAAGGTGGCGATCGTCTCGTAATTTGAGGGTCACGGGTTCGAATTTCCCTCATGCCAACCATGCTCGCCTTTTCAGCCGTGGGAGTTATAATGTGGCGGTCAATACCACTAATGGCTCGTAAAGAGAAGCCCAAAAGTTGGCAGTAAGTGGTGATGACTAGCTGCCTTTCATCTAGTTTTACACTACTAAACTGGGACGGCTAGCGCAGATAGCCCTCGTGCAGCTTTGCGCGAAATTAAAAACAAACAAACAGTATGTGTTGATTATTCTATCAGATCATCCCTTAAGTAATGTCCGATTTTGGTTCAGAAAAAGAGAAAGGATTTCAAATGCTGTTAATGCTATTTAATCAGTAATGTATATTCCATTATTATTAAATACTTCCTGCCAACGATTCATAAGCTCTGAATGCCACTTCTATAAAATTCTTGGGGTTTGGAGGAAAAGAATGTAGAGAGTGTAGTTTTGACATCTTCATGTGTTCCAAGCTCTTTCCCATCAAGATAGTTCTGAAACTTAATAATAGATGATAATCAGATGGGGCAAGGTCTAGAGAATAAGGTAGATGTAGAAGTTTTTCCAGTCTATCTCTTCAATCTTCGCAGATGTAATCCTTGCTGTATGGGGCCGTGCATTATCCTGGTGTAACACAACACCTTTGATTGATCAAAGCAGGTCTCTTTTCTTTCACTGCAACATTCAAGCGCTCTAACTGTTGACAAAAGAAGTCTGATGTAATCGTTACATTGAGTGGCAGCAACACAAAGTGGATTACATCAACAATATCCCACCATACGCTTAACAAGATTTTGCTAGGATGGAGGTCCATTTTGGGCTGTGCTTTAGCCAGTTTACCTACACTGAACCATTGTCTGCGGCGCTAAATATATTTATAATGTATTCTTCATTTTTCATCTCCAGTCACTAACCTGTCCAAAAAAGGTGAGTTACGTTCACGAGAGTGCAGAAAAGTGCAAATGTCCACTCTTGCTCTAAGGTTGGCTTCTGTCAAATCCTGGGGGACCTATTTTCCAAGTTGTTGTAGATGACGGTGAACTGTTGAATAGGTTGAATTAAGCTTCTGTGCTTATTCCTCAATTGTTACAGCATAATCTTCATCAAGTGCAGTCAGCAGCAAGTCATCATTAAACTTAACAGGACGACCTGAACGTAGTACATCATTTAAGCTGTAGTCACCTGATCTGAACTTCTGAAACCACCTTCGACATTTTCTTTCATTGAGAGACTGCACCATAAACACCTGTAATGTTTCATGTAGTTTCTGCTGCACTATTGCCTTTTTTAAACTCATAAAGCATTGTATGCCTAATGTGCTCCTCAGACACATCCATCTTTATAAGGGTTTATTTGATTAATGATCTGAAAAAGTGGAGTTGGGTTAGTTTCTTTCATTTGTCTGAACATTTTTTATACACGTCCTATTACATATTTTAGTTATTAAAGCCTTCTACAAAGACAGAAATGATGGTACACTTTCTGTATTAAATTTTCGGACATTACTTATGGGATGAACTGATACATCTGTACAAGAATTATCTAACTTCGAAGTTTTCAAAATACACATTATGTTTCACAAGTTACTGTCAGTGTCTAGTATATAATTGGATAAAACTTGTAAAGTTATAAAGCATCTTACGTTAACAGTCACCAAAGACAAAAAGAGATGGACAGTTTTATATAACTAGATATACTAGAAGAGCAACTATACTAACATTGTTATGAATGACAAAACAAATGCATAGTTGGTTTTAACGAAATCAATTATAACTTTTAACACAGCTTGGCCCAAAATATCAAAGACAATCACATTGATAAACATTACTGGAAACTTAGCGCGTACAACAGCACGGAGATAGTAGACCTCGAAGTACAAATGATAAAATAACTTTGTTTGAAGCTGTTTTCAGAAGTGAATAATATTTACTTATATAACTTGTGGACTCCTTAGGTTTCAAACAAAATCCATCTTCTAGCGGTTACGTTTTTTTGAAAAAATTAATATACTTTTTTCATACACCACGTTAAAGAAAAGATAATATCTTTCAGTATATTCATTGACGCATATATGTACAAAGACTAACATATTTTATTATATTTTGTTGTTTCTCATTTCATTTTAGTTTGATTAATATTTTTCCTAATAACAGTTTTGGTCACTAGATGGCAAGAGCAACAACATTTCTCCAAACGATCACTATTTTCCTGATTTTTATATTATTTTGGTTTACGCTTTTAAGTACGCCAAATAGCAACTCTCTTCCTCTCTCTCTCTCTCATTTTTCTTGTAAGACACTGTTGAGTCATGTGAACGTTTTTTTGTGCTAATAGTAAATTTGATCTATTTTGAAAGAACACGCTTGGAATGGATGTATCATAGTTTCGAAAGAATTTTATACCTTACCCAACTGCATTAATTTGAGGTCTTAGCCTCTTAATTAATACACTTTCTTCGATGAAAAATATTTCTTTCTTTGTTATTTTTTCCATAACCGTTTTTATTTCTACGTAGCAATTAGGCTTAACGTACTATGCTATACTCTAGGCCCGGCATGGCCAGGTAGTTAGAGCAATCAATTCGTAATATAAGGATCGCGGGATTGAATACCCATCATACCAAACATGCTCGCCTATTCAACCGGTGAGGGACCTTATGACGTGACGGTTAATTTCACTATTAATTGGTAAAAAAGTAAACCAAGGGTTATCAGTGGGTGATGGTGACTAGTTGCTTTCCTCCTAGTCTTTCGCTGCAACATTACTGACGACTAGCGCAGATAGTCTTCGAGTAACTTTACGCGAAATTAGAAAAAAACAACAACCTCAATTTGTTGTTGTAGAATAGATTTAGATGCTCTCGTATTCTAGTTTATAGCCACCTAGTGGTAAAGTTTATGTACCTAGCTTTGCAAGCTCAAAACCAGGACAAATTAATTCATAAAACAAGGTTAGATGTTTTTTGTGCTATAATATTACACTAGAATTATAAAAAAATAGTTCATCCTACATTCAGGTTTTAAAATAACTTTCAAGTCTGTTAGAAGATAGCCTACTTTTTTTACTAAAAAGACATATTTGTTTGTTTGTTTTGAATTTCGCATAAAGCCACGCGAGGGCTACACGAGATAGCCGTCCCTAATTTAGCAGTGTAAGACTAGAAGGAAGGCAGCTAGTCATCACCACTCACCGCCAACTTTTGGGGTATTCTTTTACCAACAAAAGATGGGATTGACTGATATGTTATAACACCCCTGCGGCTGAAAGGGCAAGTACGTTTGGATACAGGACGAGCTGAAAATGAATTATAAATTTCGACCGTTTTATAGACACATCTAACTCGGTATAAAGATTGTATTCACCATATGTTCGATGATACCCGAAAATAATCGAAAGTATTGTATGTAGAGTGAACCATGTAAGTCGATGTGGCTTTAACATATTTCTCACTGGCGCCCGTTAGAGGCGTTGTTAGGTGCTTAAAAGATTCGAAGTTAGGGCCAATAGTCGTGGGAATTTTCGGTGTTTCAGTATAATAGCAATCATAGTTTTCTATTCTGATTTTTCAAGACACCAACCGGGCATTTTAAAATAGAATCGAGATGCAGTCTCCGCGTGTGACAGCGAGTAGCGACGTCTACAGTCATGCTTCACTTAATCCGCGTGTGACAGCGTGTAGCGACCTCTACAGTCATGCTTCACTTAATCCGCGTGTGACAGCGTGTAGCGACGTCTGCAGTCATGTTTTACTTAATCCGCGTGTGACAGCGTGTAGCGACGTCTATAGTCATGTTTTACTTAATCCGTCTACAGTCATGTTTTACTTAATCCCTAAAACAGTACAGTCAGGGGCAGAACGAATAAGCGAGTGGTCAGTTTTTGGTAGCCAACAAACTGAGGAATTGTAATTCAATTTTCTTTTTCCACTTAATTAAATCATATATTATTTTATATTGTTATACAAATAAATTTAACGAAGTAGAACGAGTTTGATGACTTATGCTAATCCATAGCATTATGGAGTTGACATTTCGTTATCGCTTTGCGCTTAACTACAAATAAATCAACCTTAAACCTATCACCGAACGGTGAGAAAGTACCCCTTAACGCCATATTTTTTTAAATATAGTGAAATATTTTTATTTGTAAAAGAACTACTTCTCGAAATCTGATGTAAATATAATTCCCCTGTGGTAAGTAAAACGAAACTAAAACACCATACGTGAAAAAAGAAATGTTTTTGCGTGTTTTTTTCAAATAACCAGTTCAAATTTTATTAATAGTTAAAAAAAAAAATTACACATGTCGAGATATCGAAACATATTTTTACGAAGAGCACAGATAAAAAAAGGGAACTTATGTATATAACGTATGTACTTTCTTCTAACAAAGCCACATTGGGTTATCTGCTGAGTTCACCGAGAGGAATCGAACCGCTGATTTTAGCGTTATAAATCCGTAGACTTACCTCTGTACTAGCGGCTCACGTTTGAACAACCTCATGCTGTTTTATCAAATTGACGAACGTGACAAAATTTCGAAGATCGTATGGATAAATCAGCAGGCCTGACGAAAGATGGGGTCAGAGGGAGGTTACGTCCCAGGGAAATATGGGATAAAGAATAAAGTATTCTCATTTTCATAATATACTTAGAGAAAAATCCCAGTAGTGAGGGAAATCGCTTTGTTTAAAAAAAGTATCTTTTTATCTAAAAAATGTAAAATCTTAACACATTTGGCTTCTGTCCACGAGAAAAAATCTTTATACTCCCATCAATGCACCATGAATTTATGTCCCAGGGCCCCAACTTGCCTCTTGACTCCACTGCATATCAATGGCGCATCGAGAGGATATTTGCCTCGATGAACCGGATATAGGGGTTGTAACGTTAATAACCACTTTACCCAGATTTAACTGTTCCCATAAGATTAAGACTAATTCGAATGTTTTTATCATGGTTGACTAGGAATATCCCTTGGTTTTCAGTTATATATTAATGACATCATATGGCCGATGTAGCAATTCTGTAAACACATGAATTGTTTTGGTGTTTTTGGAGGGGTGCTAGAGACCCTCACTAACGTTAATGATTACAGCAGATGATTCGTTGAAAGGACTTGCTTGTTTTTGAATTTCTCGCAAAACCACACGAGGGCTATCTGCGCTAGCCGTACCTAATAGTGGGATTGACCGTCCCGTTATAACGCCCCAACGACTGAAAAAGCGAGTATGTTTGGTGCGACGAGGATTCGAACCCGTGACCTTCGAATTACGAGTCGAATGCCTTAACCACCTGACCATGCCGGGCCTCGTTGAAAGTGAAGATATTACGTAATATTTTACTCAAATTAGAATCTAAAGAGAGCTTCAAAAGGTTTAAAAGTGTTTATTGTTCAAAGGTCATACCAGCATCAACTCCGCCCCATCTTCAAACTTCTCCTTTTCATATAAGTAATTATCTCTAATTAATTTTGGATATAAATATATCAAGGTTCCAGTTTTGTTTCTTCCAAAGACTTAATTAACACTTTGGTTTTTTACTTTGTATTCTTTATTTTCTGATAATTAAATTTATAGACTTTTAGCAAATAATATTCAAAAGAAAATTAATTAAATATTTGAAAAATATTCGTAACAGTTTTAATGTAGGGAACGAATAATTAATTTATTATTTGTTTCTATTTCCTGATTACAGAGCTCACTTTAATTAGTATGAAGCAAATGGGTTCAAGGGTATAAAGGTCTTGGACGTCACCCTATGAAAAGTTCTGTTCGTTTCACACCACCATATTTGGCCCGGCATGGCCAAGCGTGTTAAGGCATGCGACTCATAATCTGAGGGTCACGGGTTCGCATCTCGGTGGAGCCAAACATGCTCGCCCTTTCAGCCGTGGAGGCGTTATAATGTGACGGTCAATCCCACTATTCGTTGATAAAAGAGGAGCCTAAGAGTTGGCGGTGGGTGGTGATAACTAGCTGCCTTCCCTCTAGTATTACACTGCTAAATTAGGGACGGCTAACACAGATAGCCTTCGAGTAGCTTTGTGCGAAATTAAAACAAACAAACAAACAAACCACCATATTTGACGGCCTGTTATTATTCAAACCAATCTTAACAATTCATACCAATTTAACATAAGGTAAAGCTTGGCGCATACATCAAAGTGGCAAAATATACCGATCGGAAACATTATACGGATCTTTACTTTCTGGATTTATATTTATACAGATTGTTTAGATGATTTGAAGCACTATACGAGATGGTATTTATCTAATTCGAATGTGAGCACTTGAAATTCAATATGGAGGAGTAAACTATAAATCATGTCTTTCCGACTTCAATACAAGACCTCTATACGATGAAACAAAAAACAAAAGCCGTGAATATAAATTTTCTTTGTTTTTTAATTTCGCGCAAAGCTACACAAGGGCTATCTGCGCTAGCTGTCTCTAATTTAGCAGTGTAAGACAAGAGGAAAGGCAGCTAATCATCACAACTCACCGTCATCTATTGGGCTACGCTTTTACCAACGAATAGTGGGATTGAAGGTACGTTATAACGTCCCCCGCGGCTGAAGGGATGACGATGTTTGACGGAACGGGTATTCAAACCCGCAACCCTCAGATTTCAGTCAAGTTCCCTAGTCATCTGGTTATGTCGGTCGAGTGGAGTGTTTTATTTAAATCACACCTATGTATGTAAAAATGTATTTATTTGTAGCAGCGTGAAGCTAGAAAATAAGTTCTGTGTACTGTGTCCGATGGGAGAATCAAACCTCGGACTTTAGCATCATAAATTCCCAAATTTATCTGTGAGGTACTACAGGAATAAAATTGTGATTTCTTTTTTTTAAAAAAAGGGCAAATGATTATGGTCCGTGGACATCGGTCACAATAATTTTATAATGCTAGAAGAATATGAAAGTTATGAACCATGGTAATTGTGAGTCGGGCGTAGCCAACCTGTTGGTTATCATACCCGAATGTGATTCCGAGAGCTTATGGTTCAGATATGGTCGTCGCAAAATCACTCTATGTAAGTCGTGGCAGTTATAAAAGAGACAGCCAAAGTACACTATTCTATCTGACAAGAGTGACACTCGAGGTGGCGGATGTCATCCTGCTAGATTCCATCTATAATCTATTCGTTTAAAATTAAGAAACATTAGCGCAGGTAATTTTGTGGAGCTTGACGCGAATTTATTCGAATCGAATGAGTAAAGCCCTGATAAAATGTACCGTAATACCTCGTGAAATTGTACGTCAAAGTCATTAAATGAAATATTTGCGTAGTATTAGCGGGAACAAGCTAGGTATGAAGTGATTAACGATTCGTGAATGTACGACGAGAGGACGAAGAATCGTTAATATTTAACAGGTTTAAAAGTAAACCATTTTAGCTTAGGTTCGTGACAAGCATCACGGCTTTCATTACAGTGGAGTATCTGGGCGTTGCTGTGTCCATCAGCACCATCTGGTTAAATTAGGTTTCCTGAAAGCTGCTCTGTGCTAAGATCTGGAACACGAGAGATATTATAAAGCTTTTATTGGTAATTACACGAGGGTTGGAAAGATGGCGGACAAAGGTATCATTACAGTAGGATTTTTATTGACGTGAATACTCGCTGACCTAAATTAAATTGAAAAAAGAAGACAAGATGCATTTCATTTGATTACTTTGATTACAACTAAAATTTTAAACTCTGATGACAGAGTGAACTCATGTAAGGCATTTAACTATCTTTGTGGCAAGGCCTAGGAATTATATTTATAAATTTATACAATCCTTAAACCACTGTTCAGATTTTGCATATCTCTCTACAACCTTTCAAAATACAATAAATGTGTAGAGAGAGAAAAAAATGATTTTTGGAAACTGTAAAAACCTGGAGACCATAATGATCACGTTTTATTTATCACGGTGTCTTCTACGAACTAAACTAAGAGATGGAGACTTGTTATGATTCTGAAAGGTTCTTTTGAATGGATCGCTTTTCCTTATATGAAAAGTACAAACCTAACGAAAGGAAGAAGCGAAGTAAAGGCTTGAAGTTGAAAGACAAAAATGATTTAAAAAATTCAAGGGTGAACTTTTAACAATGGGACAAGAAAAAAAGACAATTTCAAAAACTTTAAACTTTGTATATTTGGATCATTAACGCAATCTCGAGTTTCTAAAATTCAAAATTTTCATTCAAAGACATCGCTTTTATTTTTCTAGTTAGAAAACCACCAGGTTTTTCCTTCAGCTCCAGATGGCTCAAATATGAATCTAAAAATTAATTTACTTGTGTGTGTTTTTTCTCTTATATCAAAGCCACATAGGACTGTCTGCAGTGTTCACCGAGGGGAATCAAACCTTTGATTTTGGTCTTGTAAATCCGTAGGCTTACCTCTGTCCCAGTGGGGGATATCATTTTGCGATATCATCGTTTGTCACAGCACAGAATTGTGATGACTTGTGATTCACAACACCCAAAGTTTGTATTTCCGTTGTAGGTATCTGTCGTGTATGTCAAATAATGAAGAGGCCTGGCATGGCCAGGTGATTAAGGCACTCTACTCGTAATCCGAGGATCGGGGGTTCGAATTCTCGTCACACCAAACATGCCCGCCCTTTCAGTTGTGGGGACATTATAATGTGACGGTTAATTCCACTATTTGTTGGTAAAAGAGTAGCCCAAGAGTTGGTGGTGGGTGGTGATGACTAGTTGCCTTCCCTCTAGTCTTACACTGCTAAATTGAGGACGGCTAACTCAGAGAGCCCTCGTCTAGCTTTGCGCGAAATTCAAAACAAACTAAACAAACTCATTGCCACCAACTCCTGGGCCGCTGCGGTTTAACTGAATAATAGTTCACCGAAGGCTTCAGTGTGCAGACAGGACGAAAACCATGAATCTTCGGACTCAGGATCCAGGCTTGTTAGCTAATACATCACAAGATTTGCTTTTATAGCGATAGAAAATTTGATAAAGTTTGTTTCAAAATGAAGGAAAAAAAGAAATAATAAAATTTAATTTTTGTGAACAGGATAGTTAAACCTATAGAAGATTATAACATGGTAAGGATAGCTAAACCTATAGAAGATTATAACATGGTAAGGATAGTTAAACCTATAGAAGATTATGATAACATGGTAAGGATAGTTAAACCTATAGAAGATTATAACATGATAAGGATAGTTAAACCTATAGAAGATTATAACATGGTAAGGATAGTTAAACCTACAGAAGATTATAGCATGGTAAGGATAGTTAAACCTATAGAAGATTATGATAACATAGTAAGGATAGTTAAACCTGTAGAAGATTATGATAACATGGTAAGGATAGTTAAACCTATAGAAAATTATAACATGGTAAGGATAGTTAAACCCATTGAAAATTATGATAGCATGGTAAGGATAGTTAAACCTAAAGAATATTATGATAACAATGTAAGGATAGTTAAATGTATACAAGATTATAATAGCATGGCAACATAGCATTAATGCCATTGGTTTTAATCATAGTCTAAATAAAATACATCTTAGTTGTAAACAAAAATAAACAAAACGCAACCAATAAAAGATTGTTATACAAACAGTGACTAAAATGGCCGATATCTATACTTTATTCAAAATTATTTTATTATTTTGTTATCATATTTGTCAGTTTTATTAACGATATCTCAAGCACGAGCTACGTTTTAGTCGGCCAGTCTTTTGTATCAGTACTGTATAACTCACACATAATCATATATAAAATCGTCCAAATACGAAATGACCTATGCTTATGTTATCTTTACTGAAACTGACAAACACGATAACAAAATAATAGTAAAACAAGTATAGAGTTTACTTTCTTAGCAATCAGTTTTAAATTGTGTATCCAATTGTATCGATTACTTCGGCTACATTCTGATACCAAGTCTTTTAGTCGCTGTTTATACAACAAAAATATATCTTGGTCGCGTTTTCTTTTCTTTCATAGCCAAGCCGTTTTCTATTTACATATCATATAGTTTTGTGAAACAACATATAACAACATAGTACAGAAAGTGCTTGCTTATGTTAGCACTAGTTACATACAATAAGTTAATGCTACACTTCAATATTAGGTTACAGTCACAATTTGGACAGTTATGACCAAAGCCTGCCAGTCAGATTAAAAACAACTTACAAAGCTTATATATTAGTAGATACATATAAATAAACTGCGGACAGTAAATTCACACCTATCATAAAGTGAGTAGTAAATACTGGAATACATAACAAATCCTATTGGTTATACGGCTAGAACGGGCAACAGTGTTACATGAGTGCATAGGTTTGCGTGCATGGAAAATAAAGTCATGGTTTGGACACAAAAGTAATAGCAGACGATTAAAGCCTTTCGCTTACAGTATGCCAGTCTAACTTTCTTCCGTTAACAGAAGAGATTTAAAATCTTATAAGCATGTTACAAGAAAACTTCTCCTCAGAATTCCTTACCACTGTAAAGTATAAATATAAGTTAAAATCTATATTTGTTTTAGCTGAAACCAGACCCGTAGGCCACAAAACATATGGTTTCAAGCCACAAACACTACTGTTAGTTGATTAAACACTAATAAAGTAATGACATTAATTAATTTCAAAGCAATGGGACAAATATGAAGATGATGACAAAGGTTTGAAATTTAAATGCGGGTGTCATAAAAACAAATTGGTGTGCGAAAATAAACAGTATGGTAAGGTGTATATAAAACAAATTGGGTGTGCGAAAATAAACATTATGGTCAGGTGTCATAAAAACAAATTGGGTGTGCGAAAACAAACAGTATGGTCAGGTGTCATAAAACAAATTGGGTGTGCGAAAATAAACAGTATGGTCAGGTGTCATAAAACAAATTGGGTGTGCGAAAACAAACAGTATGGTCAGGTGTCATAAAAACAAATTGGGTGCGAAAATAAACAGTATGGTCAGGTGTCATAAAAACAAATTGGGTGTGCGAAAACAAACAGTATGGTCAGGTGTCATAAAAACAAATTGGATGTGCGAAAATAAACAGTATGGTCAGGTGTCATAAAACAAATTGAGTGTGCGAAAACAAACAGTATGGTCAGGTGTCATAAAACAAATTGGGTGTGCGAAAATAAACAGTATGGTCAGATGCCATAAAACAATTTGAGTGTGCGAAAAAACAGTATGGTCAGGTGTCATAAAAACAAATTGGGTGTGCGAAAACAAACAGTATGGTCAGATGCCATAAAAACAAATTGGGTGTGCGAAAACAAACAGTATGGTCAGGTGCCATAAAAACAAATTGGGTGTGCAAAAACAAACAGTATAGTCAGATCTCGGCTAGGCTGTATCTGAGGAACGGTTCCAAGAATTCGTTTCATATTTTATTTGGTAGATACTAATATATTGACTGTTTACATTTTCGAATATCTAAAGTATAGCTATTACAATGGACAAGTTCCACTGATACCGACTTTGTACACAATCACGTCACGTAAGATACTCTCGACAGAGACTGCATGTTTTCAGGAAGTGCAACTTTACTTTTTTCCTTAGCCACGTGACTTACCACCGTGGATTTTAATATAAAGTGAAAGCAGTGTAAAAGCATATATGTTTCAGATTATCGAACGGAGGATATATTTTTTTCAAACTTCGAACAAAACTACACTAATGAAATCAAGCAGTCAACAAACTAGTGTTTATAATAAAACTTTATTTTGCAAACTGTTAACATTAAACTAGTCTTAACTCACATGTTTGTTTGTAAGTCAAAATATTCTGTTTATTAAGCTCATAAAACTACGTACCACAACGAAATGGCTGGAAATCAGTTGTTTAAGAGTTTTCATTTGGCCGTTGAGAATTCTAAATCCACACAAGAAACTATCCATGCCCTTTAACCCATAGGTATCGAAATCAAATTTTTAGCGTTGTAAGCGCTCAGACGTTCCAATGAGCATTTATAGGGCGCTATTTAAGGGAAAGTCCTGTTCAGATTAGAAACAAATTGAAATGCTAATACAGAAACCTCCTTTCCATTTGATTAGCTGAATTTTATTTTCTAACATATGGGAAGGATTTCAGATTTTCCAAGAATTATCTTATTTGAACGTTGAATACTCGCACGAGCTCTTAGACGATAACTAGTGGATCATATGCCACGGCAAGGATCTCTGTACTCTGCTGCACGTGTCGAGGGCAAGTGTCAGTCCTCTTATTGTAAAGAATTTCAGTATTATACCACGAGCCTCAGACTCTTTGTATACTGAACCTTAGGCCTAGTTTCAATCCCTTTCTCTTTCTGTTCTTGAGAAAACTCGTTTTGGAAACAGGTGCTGAAAATATTTTATATTATAATTGTTTTTCTACACATACGTTTTAAATACATTTCCTTCTATTTTATGTTATTTAGCACAAAACTGTATACTGTTAACCTGTCCTCTCGTCACAGGAAAGATTCGAATGTTCGATTTTAGTGTTGTAAAATGAAGGCGGCCCGGCATGGACAGGTGGTTAAGGCACTCGACTCGTAATCCGAAGGTCGCGGGTTCGAATCCCCCTCACAGCAAACATGCTCGCCCTATCAGCCGTGGGAGCGTTATAATTTAACGGTCAATCCCACAATTCGTTGGTAAAAGAGTAGCCCAAGAGTTGGCGGTGGGTGGTGATGACTAGTTGCCTTCCTTTTAGTCTTACACTGCTAAATTGAGGACAGCTAGCGCAGATAGCCCTCGTGTAGCTTTGTGAAAAATTCAAAACAAACAAATTCAAATCCGTAAACTTTTCACAGGTTCATCATGAATCTTGTATGGCCATTTTTATAAAGACATGTTAAAATTCAATGTTGTTTTAAAGAGTACTTTGTTAATTCAAAAACTGCCATTTTCACAGTAGAAACACAACAAAAACGTGCACATTTCGTGTGTTTGATTTTTGGATTCTTCCGTGGAAAGATGATATCTCATTCTTTTATATCTTGTATGACTAGTATTTACAGGAACATAAAGCAGTCGGAAGTTAGCTGTCATTTTCACATTGGAATTTGGAATATTCTCTCTCCTTTTATCATAAAAATTACGATAAGTTCTAATATTTCCCATGATATTTCGTTTACTACAATGCAACTAGATGTATACATGTAGTTAGTTATTCGAACGTACTGCACCTCCGCGGATTTCACAAAATACAGCAGCGAAAATCACTGTTTACTTTCGATTTTTGGATGAAGCTTTAACGTTGTCGTAAAACCTATTATTATTTAGTCACGTTGGTAATAGCTGGATGAACACGTGCTGTTCTACGTATTATCGGGATCTTAGATCTTTTATTAATAAATTGGAACATTGTAGGCTAAAGCAAACACAACTATCTCTTTTTCTTCTTCTAAACATTTGAGGGCTATGATGTTGAGGTTAGAACGGATAGACAGTGCACCTCAACACAATTTGGGTCTTTCTTTCGTCGGTACCTCAAAAAACCAGGACACATTGCATGATTACCCATTTTATGATTTATTATGTTAGTTTTGCTACTGCAGTTTTCTCTCTGTATAAAGTTGTGTTTAATGATGTATATAAATGTGTGTGTGTGTAGCTCTAATACCTCATCACCTTGTATTACAAAAACTGTATTGTAGAGGTGGATAACCTCATCACCTTGTATTACAAAAACTGTATTGTAGAGGTGGATAACTTATTTTTCACAGTGGCCACAAGTGTGGCTAATGAAAACAACGTTGTCCACAATATTAAAAAAAATTGAAGGATGTTAATGTAATCAAAATAATTGCATTTCAACTAACCTTTAATGTGAAAATTGATGAGGGTTTTCATCCACACGTTTCGTGAAACTTGGCTTAATGTCTATGCTCAATGAGTATCTTAGCTCTGCCTCTAAATTTATGTCAGTAATCCAAGATCTGTATCTATACTTGAGAAATTCTAGTATAGAAAATGTTGACTCACACACCCATGTGGATCCAAACACGTAAGATAATTTTGAAATTGCTATATTTAAATTTGGAAGACTCTCATTTATTAGAATAGTGAGCCACATCCCTCTGATAGAACATTTTTGTTTACCTTTTATGTGTTCTACACTTTGCAGGTTCGGCATCTCGTCTTCAAATCCACACTTATCCTAAGACAAAAAAGATGTAATTTCCCAAATCAAATTGTAATGGATCATGCATAAATTCAAATATCAATTTTAAATTTTTAAATTCGGAGAAACGTGATTCAAATGTTTGAGATACATTTTTGATCCAGTTTACACTAGAGATCATCTTCAGCATTAGAGAAATCATAGTCCTTATTATTTTCTAGAAAACTATTCAACTTTGCAAAATGTGTCAAATCATCCTTTTGTAATTGTTCCGCAAGTAGGTTTAGCTTTAATTGAAATTCATGAACAGACTGTGATTACTCACTTATTATATTACCTCTTCCCTGAAGCTTCGTATTCAAATAGTTGAAGTGAGTCATCCTATCGCACAGAAAGTGTAAACCACACCGCCATGACAAAGTTTCAATCTTACTTTTTTCAACAAGATACATTTTTATTTCAGGAAATAAGGAAATAAATCGTTCCAACATTTTTCCTCTACTTAACCATCTTACATTTGCAAAATCAGTAATATCATCAAAAGTACAGTCACTGCTTTTCTTCAAAGACTTAACAAACTGTCGATGGATGAGCGAGCTTCCACTTCTAATATAATTCACAATTTTTACAACAATGCCCATCAAATTTTTCAGTTCATCACTTTTAGATCTGATTTTTCCTGATGCAAAATGCAATGGAAAGATGACAGTGTGAACTTTACATTATTTTCAATTAAATGCTGCTTCAAAAGAGAAACAACTTCTAATTTCGCCCCAGTCATGATAGGAACACCATCTGTTGTGACAGAAACCAGTTGTTTTTTTTAAATCCAGATTGAATTCTTTTGACATTTCAAGAAATTTTTCAAAGATATTTTTCCACATGTTCGATCTTGTAATCCACAAAGGCCAGACATTTCTTCCCTCACTTGAAGATCTTAAGTTACATATCGAACCCCAAACAACAACTGTGCAGTGTCACTAACATCTGTTGACTCATCTAGTGCTAAAAAAACATACAAACTGTCTTTTAGTTGTTCATTCAACTAGTTTTCTATATCTTTTACTAACTCTAGCATTCTACGGACAAGTTTTATTGATTTAATTGCAAATTATTTACCTTTTGAAGAACATCATCTTTTATTTTTTGAATCATAATTCTCCAACACAATTTCAATGACCACAATCAAAATTTCTTTTACTAGTTCAGCCTCAGAATTTTTTTTTTTAGCTAGAATTCAAGTTACTATATAGCTAGCTAATGTAACTAGTTCTATCAAAGATAAAAAATCTTTTCAGGCCTTACTTTTGTTCAAGAAGTTGTGTTTCCAGACATCCAATTTCATTCATACGATTTTTTGTTATCAACTGGAAATTTACATGAAATTTACCTGAAATTCATTGTGAAAATTGTTGAAGTGTTACTTAAGGTTGTATACTTTATTATTCCTAAAACCTGTGTTACACAAAAGACACACAGGCTGATTATTTGCTTCAATCACTGCAAATTCCAGCTCCCAACTTTCGTTAAATTCTCATTTCACGTTTTCCAGTCACGCGCCATTCTCTTTTAGCCAGTCACGCTAGGATCAATTAAATTGTCTTTATTTTCTGAGTGTTCACCATCATCTAGATTCTTTCGTTTTCAAATTATCTACTTATCCATATTATGGAATTAAAAATAAAATATATTTAAACACTTGCAAGTTGTACAATAAAAATATGTTTGCAAACGCATGAAAAACAACGCACACTCGATAACAAACATTTAAATTAAACTGACGTTACCAAATGGGCCGAGTCTTGGCACTGATGAAGCGCGCGACATTATTAATGACGTGAGGCAGTGCAGTTGCTGATTACCAGTGTGTGTGTGTGTGTGTGTGTGTTTCGTATAGCAAAGCCACAAAGAGCTATCTGCTCAGCCCACCGAGGGGAATCGAACCCCTGATTTTAGCGTTGCAAATCCGGAGACATACAGCTGTACTAGCGGGGGGCTGCTGATTACCAAATTTGCGATAAAAAAAATAAATGACGGAAAAAGTTGATTCCTATACTCAAGCTGGCCACACCTGTGCTATCCACCGGCCACATGTGGCCAGTGACCATAGAGTTGCCCGCCCCTGAACTATTGGATACTAATCTTTCAGTATTTCTATAAGTTTGGTTTAAGCTTTTTTTTTGAAAAATATTCTCCGAAAAAAGGGCCAAAGACCACCTGGAGGGATCACCTGTTTTAATTACCTGCACTACTATACAGTAATGTGTTGTCTGTTAGTCAGTGAGTAGACACTAAAATGGGGTCACATAATGGACGTTTAATGTTGCAATTTACATTGTAGTGACGTAAGTAACGAGTGCACATGCCATGAATCACGAGAAGAAGTAAGCATTTCATAGGCTGCGCTAGTACATCTAGTATTAATTATATCCATTAGCAAATGCATTCGCCGTTTCTTTCGTCAGATGTACAGTTTTCTTTCTGTTTTTTTTTGTAAAGTAAGCAACCGAAATAAAAACGGATAAGCATACGACACGAACCAAACCACTTCGGCCTTACAACGGTTTATCAGCAATGTTGTTAAAAACAAAGTTACCACGAAGGATTTTTTTTTCTAAATTAATCCCATTACATGTAAAATAATTCCAATCACTTCTGTAGATGTCACAGATCGTTTCCTTCATTGTCCTTTATCATACAGTGCACTATATAACTTCAGGTACTCTCCTCTTAAACTGTGTAGAGAAACTAATATATCTGATTCAATAAATATATGGCCCAACATGGAAAGGTGGTTAAGGCGCTCGACCGTAATTTGAGGATTGCGGGTTCGAAACCCCGTCATACCAAACATACTTGCCCTTTCAGCCGTGGGTACGTTATAATGTGACGGTCAATCCCACTATTCATTAGTAAAAGAGTAGCCCAAGAGTTGGCGGTGGGTGTTGATGACTAGATGCCTTCACCCTAGTCTTACACTACTAAATTAGGGACAGGTAGCGCAGATAGCCCTCGTGTAGCTGTGCGCGAAATTGAAAAACAAATAAACAGTCAGTAGATATGCTAGTGGCTGCATTAATTAGAAACTGGTTTGGGGTCAATGAAATTTATTGAGTTTTATATACTGAATTGAGTAGAAAATATTCGAAAAACAGAATTTCTTTACAGCTGTAATTGCTTCAGAAGCTCGAGTGGCTAAAGGTATTTATTGCCTACACATAACTGGATGTCAAACTAGGTGCTATACTGCCTATTAAATGTACGTAGTTAGGAATGTGCGCTACTAATTCTTCTGAGGGTACTTGTCATTCTATCTGTTGATCATTGACAGCACGTTGTAATTAAGGGGACTTGTTCAATCTAATACACGTAAGTAGTTAACTAGCTGTAAGTGAAGGCTTGCCCTTTGTTGAACCTTGTTTCTTGCTGAAGAGATTTGTTTGTCCTATACGTGGGGAATCAAACCTCAGATTTTAGCGTTGCAAGGCCCTAAATTTGGAGCTGTCCTACAAAGGAACTTTTTCAATAAAGTTTTCTTTATTGACTTGTTTTTACTTTTTCAATGACTGTCACCGATTTAAAAAAATATATCGTATGTAAGTTTATTTATGTTTGCGTTTATGATTTAACCCAAGGGAGTCTTTCTTTACGGAAAAGATTTGCCTGAGTTTTATTTCAATTCCACAAGTAATTACTAAATTTTGCAAAATAATTTGGTTACTTGAATCTTATCGATTACATCAGTAAAGTGTAAACAGAAAAGGATATTATCTTTTGGGCATTTTTTTTTCTAAGAGTAAAGAGGAATCGCTTTCTTTGTTCTAGAACAAAGCCGCTGTGATCTATTTGCTGCGCCCACCGAGGGAAATCGAACCTCTGATTCTAGAATTTTAAATACATAAACTTAGCGTTTTCCCAAGGGATCACAACGTAATAATAAAAAATCGAGTTCATATTTTTATCTCGTTAAAAGTACGCATGATTCGACCCTGTCATTGTAATCGTTGCAAATAACTATTGTTACTTAATATGTTTGTTGTGAAGTACGACGTATCAACTTTATTTACTTCAAAACTAAATACAGTAAACTGCCAATAGTCGTATTAAGATATCAACCTAATCATAGGTTCATGGAATCATTGTTGTTTGAATAATAAAATTTATGGGAACTCGCATTGTTCTGGGTGAGAGCTGTAGCCGTATGTGCCTAAAATAACTGGTTATTGAAGCCACGATTAATCCAGAGGGTACTTTAGATTTGTTAGTATTGAAGTTCGTCCAAAGCTACAAAAAGGCTGTCTGCGCTACCCATCCCCAGTTTAGCAGTGGTAAACAAGAAGGAATGCAGCTAGTCAACACCACATATCCCCAAGTTTGGGTTATTCTTTTTACCAACGAATAATGTGACTGACAGTCACGTTATAACGTCGCCAAATCTGAAAAAGCGAAGATATTTGGTAATGGGATTTGATCCCACATTCTGTAAATTTCGAATCGAGAGCCTTAACCGCTAGGCCATGCCAGGCCCAACCATTAGAACATGCTAGGTCTAACAGCTAAACTATGCCGTGGTATTTGCATCAATATCTATGAGAAGTGACAAAGTATAACAATACGTCTGCGTTTTACCACTTACAGAGTATCATGGGATATCGCAATAAACCACAACAGATTAAATATATACAATATTATATTTTGTATCCTCGATCCATGCAAGTAAACGTGAAGCATCTAAAGTACAGCTAAGCAGTTAATGATAAACGGTTTCCAGAGTTGGTAGATAAACCGAGTCCAACAGTTGTAATTTTGTTTGTTTATTCATTTTTTAATTTCGCGCAAAGTAGTTCCATCATCAAGAGTATAAGGACAAGACATCTACTAACCAAAGGTTTTATTACTTAAAGATGTAGACTGTAATGCTCCTAATCACCCACTAGACACAATGATGCCAACTTTAACAGAGACTTGTGTTTATGATAAAACGTTTGATTTATGTGGATCAAAATTTTTAAGTTTCTTTTAACTTTGGCTTTCATGATGTAAATTCTCTTACTTAAAATGCTTACGATTTCACCTTGAATACCTTTCTTATAGAGAAACCGAAGGATAAAAAAGAACTATATGACAATTTAACCTATTGTTTTTGAAATGGCATGCAAAAATAATCAGTTTTGAACAACAGTTTTTGATTTCAGTCTTATAGTTTAGGAAAATATAACGCCGTTAATACAACACATTAAAAGTTAGTCGTACATTTTAATACTCGGTAATGGGTGTTCATACCTACTTGCTCCACTATTAACAGAAAGTAAAAATGTGAGTTTATAACAAATATTACACATTTAGTAAGGATTAAACGTTTCTTGAGTTGTTTAGAGATGTATTTGCGACTTGGAGGAGACGAATTTATGACAATCTCTAGATCTGAAAGTGTGGTAAATCTTGTTCTTAGAGTGTGTT